>NC_031502.1:25537147-25562667 GCF_000237925.1 Schistosoma mansoni | reverse complement strand
TGAAAATCACATAAAATGCTGGTGATAGTTATCACTTCAATCTTTCCGTTTACCAACGTCTACTAAATGATAATTGTGTTGTATTTCAACACAAACACACGAGAAACTACGAAATAGAGTGAACAACTATCCCACCTCACTTGTTCTGACTCTACAGTCATAGACAATTGCCTCCATTTCCATATAAAACGGAAGTTCTCGTATGCAGCTTATGTTTGTGGTTCTGATCAGTCTTAAAACGAGATTTATGATGATGATGTCTAAACCAGTAAACGAAGGCTACGACGTCGCTCTGCGCAATTTACTACCGATTTGCAACGACACGGATACCAGGTTAGAAAATTCCCAGACTTACTGACCCCGACCAAACGCGGAATTCCTCAGTAGTAAACGCCCTCAAAACATTCCTTGGGGAAACATACTGCAAACCAACTGTGTCAAACTGCAACCCAATAATGTGCTTTGGAACAAACTTCACTAGTCAGCAAGTAATACAATCACAGTATCACAAACAAAACTGCACGATCCTAAAAGTTGAGGACATCCTCAAGACACAATTTCACACTGGGAACGAAGGTTCGTAAAACACCAAAGCCCCTATAACATTCACCTTGCAAGATAGTTGGTAGAATAAAACGACGCCAACCGAAGATGTATGATTCAGACCACTATAACACAGACTCCATCTGGAAGACCCATGTGGTGTAAATCCCCCTCAACTATGTTCGCGTGTATTTGCACTTACAACAGTTGCCTTCAATCTACTAGATGCTGTCTTCCTTATTTCGGATGTTGGCAAATATATGGTAGGTGTAATTGTTCCATTACACTTGATGTCGTTTACACATTCATCAGTCTAGATAGTGGAATATTGTCTCACCGTGTTTACGATATCTATGGAATTAGAGTTTCATTAACCATTTCCCCTATACACAACTCAACGCAAATATATATAGTAAGCAATATATATAGTAAGTTGCGCACTACTTATTCACTCAAGTCAAAAATAGCTGTTCCTCGATCTCAGGATAAATGTATAATTAAAAATGAGTGTCGACAACTAGCGATGAGATACGACTAGCAGGAGACTAGAAAGGCCTCAACTTCGCATAAACACTTGTTATGCATTATTAGATGCATAAACCTAAAAAAGAGGACCAATGGTCTGTAGGAAACTAGCAGAACACTATTACCTGATTACGATAGATGAGACCAATTCAGCAGGTACACAAAGCCGGTGAGTATATTCACAGTATTTACAAATGTGCACCGAGTAGTGGGAAAAATTAGGTGACTACACTAACACAGTAAGTGGTCATCACACACGATACTAATTTTAGCTCCTAAATATTACATTTTTCTTCATCTGAAAAAAGACTGTACGACATCGGGTAACAAATACAGACAGCCAGTGAACATTCTTGTTGTGGTTTTTAAAGGAAATTAGATTAAGACTCTATACATCATTTGAACGACATGTGGCAGTTACAACCAGGGCGTGACTCACTCCCAGGCCTGGTACGAGTAAAGGGGAATTAAGGAAACAAATGCTGAGTGGAAGTATGACTATGAGGTATGATGGAAGCAACCCAATGTCGTACAATGAAAACAACAAAGTTTTGTAGCAAAGGCTTTCATTTATTAATTGAATTATTACAAAATACATTGCCCTTATTCAGGTAGGCGATAGTTTGGCGATTTGAAATTTTAGTAAATATATGAAACCAATTCATGAAAACAAGCAAGCTAACAATAATGCATAGGGAACTTTTAAAATGTTCAAGTATCAAAGATTTTTACAGACGAAATACACTGCATCGGATTTACGAAACGAAACTGTAGCACTTAAGTCACAATCCAGTAAATATTCATTTTCAAAAACATGGAAAATGATGATCCAAGCAAACACAAACACCAGTGCTATAAGTTGGTGGTAGCAGTACTAAACCTTAAATCGAATCAGATAAAACCCTACAGACGAAAATGAATAGTCCAAAAATGGAAACAAGCAAAGGTTAATACATGGGCAATATTTATTGGTGTATCAATCAAATACATCAGAAGAACGATGTATTACATCGTACGCAAAGTTAATTAGTAATTATATTTCTTGTAATAATCGCAAATACAGCTCATTGCATGATTCCCTGGATTGCAATTATTTAGATTATCGTCGATAGTCTGTCCAACCAAGCAAACTGAAAATAAAATGTTTAGAACAATAAATGCATTAGTAATCACTGTATGAATGCATTTGAGAAGTATGCAGCAAGAAGTCAGAATAGGACAGTATTCCTGATGAGCAATACTTGAGTTGTTTAGCAAAAGACTAAACAAAAAATTTACAGTAATATCCCTGACAAAATGGGTGCAGGATACGGCCAATTTACAAACCTGTAACAACCGTCATTTTGATTGAGATCGAACGCAGGTCGAACGAACACTGAAGAGAGATGGCTGAATAGACAATACTCACGAAATCCATCCTGTTGGTTTTATCCACTTTGACTTTTTGAGTCCTCAAATCGCAACTGAATGAACATCAAAAGACAGAACCGCTGGCCGACTGAATTATTTGAGTAAATAAAACAGTCACTTATATGCAAATATTGTAAAATAAAATATAAATAAAATATTTGTATGCACAATTAATGGTATGATGTAAATTAGTGGACAGAGATGGGGAGGCGAGCTAACTAAATTAAATATAAATAGTCTACCGTACACATAGCAAAACTAGTTTCGCTTAAAAGCTATGACCGAATAACTCGAACACAGAAGTCTCACTAGATTGGGAGTTTGGACTCAATCCTCCATTCCGTATTGTTATTATAAAAATATGGAAATCGACTTTACATGATTGAGTCCTGCATAATCTTCGTGCTTGACAGTGCAACTGACTCCATAATGTACCTCAATTATTTGTTGATAGACGGAACTTGGCACTACTGATACAAAGTAGTTCGTATGATAACTGTCTTCGTAGCCTATACCAAAAAGAAGTCGTGAATAGTTTTGCAAGTACTTTGAATTGATAAAACACCAAGAGGTATTTTGAAGAGCGAGACTGATATTAACTGTTTCGTATCACTGGTTGAATTGCATTCGAAACTATATCATATGTGGTACACCGATAGGATCCCAAAATGAAATAGAACACAAATTCGCTGATAATGAAAATAAAAACTAATTGAAGCACGTTACTACTTGCACAAGGCCGTTCACTCACTATGTACAGTTTTAGTCTACAGCATACGTCTACGTTAGAAAGCATTGAAATTATTACAAAAGGATTACAATAAAGAATCAAAGTCTAACAACAAAGGTTACGGATGAGAAAACCGCTAACTAGTGGCTTAGTAAAATATACTTGTTTTCTCTATCAAATTGTGAACGTTCTGACGTGAGTTTCCCTTGCAAATACTTAGTAACACTGGAATAAATTTACTTTAAAAAAAGTTCATTTAAACTGCAAAATATGATCCGCTATAAACTAATAAACTCAAAGACATATTGTGCCTATAATCAGTGAGTGGTTAAAGCACTCAACTTTTGGTCGCTGACGTGCTAATTGATATCCAGTCTCATCTATGGTTTCAAAGTCGAGCAGCATCATTAGTCTTTACAAAGTGACTTCAGGCACAGTATACTGACCTATACTTGGTAAATGTTACACTATTTGACAGACATATAAGTGGATCATTTTGTTGTTTAACAAGAGTTATCATAAAATGGCATTAATTCAGATGTCTAATGGATCAGTTGCAGATATGAACTATTGACTTATTGGTCGGCATATATAAAAGGATGAAAAGTAACATTAATGTACATAGAATGAGACTAACGTTTTGGTGTCATATGAAATATAATTGACTTCTTGAGACATCTGCTGATAAAACTAGTCGGCTCGCGTCTTATGATGATATACTTTTCATTCATGAACGTAAAAGAGGTTTCCTTGTTATCATTGAGCAGTGATTTGAGCTGAAGCACAAACTCGGGAGATAGCTGAAGTAAAGAAAACCGATTAAGGGAAAATAGTATATAATAGTCCATGCTAATACAAACAGAATAACAGGCGCAAATCAATGTACAAAACGTTTAGAGGTACACGATATGCGACTTATCACATGTACCACGAATGTTTCTAGGTATGAAGTCTTGTTTGTGACATGAGAAACTTGCCGCTCGCTGACACCAAACTGTGTCAACCACACATGTTCTTTGATATTTGATGTCATATACGCCTATTGAATGTAATTCACATTTAGCCAGAAGAGTGGTGTTACAAACATACTCAACTCAATTCACTCATATCCTATAGTTCAGCTTTCCTTCAATCTTACCACAACAATCATAAAGATGATAGGTTTGTTGATCAATTGCTAAATAAAGGCATTGTTGGACCAACATATAACTTCAAACAGTTAGCAAGTATGAGGCCTCCTTTTGCATATGGGGACGCGTAGTGCGATGGAGCGACTTGACACAAATCTAACTACATAAGAGGAAATAAACTGAACATATTCACATAAATTAGGCACAAGAATTCTTATCAAAGTATCGTGTCTAACCGAGACACATTATCCCTCGAGCGACTTCAACAAAGGACTTACCATAAGCCGGTTTAAAGTCAGACTACATGAAACATATCAGTTGCTAGCATTAGTATCGGTACCAACGCACAGAGTAATCCTGGCTTTTAAAAAAAGTCACCAATGTAAAATTATAAATACAGTAGTCAGGTGACTAGCTTCCTGATATTTACATGATCGAGAATCACAAATATGTTTTACGGTGTAAAGTTGTTATCCAACTAGATCGGAGCTCCTTATCGACATGTTTAGTGGGTGCATGCTAGAGCCTTGTAGACATGAATACACTATCTGGACCCACACTAAGTGAGGACGTGTCGACAGAATTGTTCGACTACTGTGACCAAAACAATAAATCCGTAGTAGACTCCTTAGGTGCGGTTGCATGTCAATATGATATAGCAAGGTTTCGTGGCAGATTATTACATTTTGAGGATAGGGAATTCCCTCAGATAATCATTTTTGGATGAAATATGACTTTGCTCTGTTACTAGCTAAAGTTTCGACGGTATTCGAGGATTTGTTTGACTTGCAGTTACCGAATTCAGAGTATTAAGCAAGGTCCACAATAATAACCATAAATGAGGTCGTACTAACATCGCAAGGTCTAATCACGAAATAGATGCGTCACCATTGTTATTGCCAACCGATGTTTGTTTAAGAAATATCCTTAGTAACTCGATTTCTCAGTGGTGTAAATATCTTGGCTAAAGATGAAGAGGTGGACTTACTTGGAAATCAGGACTAGATGAGCCGTATGGAGTTCCCTGGTGATCTGTTATGTGTAAATGTTTCAAGCTTTTGTGTTCATCTACATGGTTCTCACACCGTTTTTTCCACTCTTCGGACATTGTTCAATTAAAATAGACGGATACGCCAAGAAAATACTGTACCACCAAACAGAAAGACCAATTCACTTGAAGTGGAAACTTTGTCAATATCCTCGAGACCGGAGAATTCTATATGTAGAAGCGTATCTCGCCCACACACTAATTTTATCAAATCAAAATCTTACTTGCATTAGTTGTGGTCTTTGCTGCAAACTGATTGGTTCATATGATAACTGCACAGACAGGCCTGAAATTTAACCAATTATCTCTATGCCCAGTCTGCACACTATCTTATTTTTGAGATTGTTTGATCAGTAGCTAACTGCCTAAAAATGGTCAGTAGGCCATGACACATTTCGTGATATATTTCCGTGGTGGTTGTTTCCCAAAATCCTATTCTCTGGACGAAGTGACAATTCCTCGTTTTGGAAGCACAGGGGCGTGGGTGTAACACCACTAAAATACCAATGGGATCTAGAGATGAGTACTCAATGTAATACACTTTTTGTAGCCTTTCCATGCATTTCGTTGAAGTTAGTGCTTGAAGAAATCGTTTCTTCAATTGCTAATAAGTTCTTATGAAAATATTCTTAATTTTTTTTGGTAAGTTTACTGCTTATCGAGCGGCTTCATGATTTGATATGCTTTCTCTTGTATTCATTTCAGGTGCTATAAGCTTGAATAAAACATTTATGCTAAAGTATAAGAATTATTACATTGTTCTTGAAACTTAGTTACTTACGTGTTCGGATAGGTCACCTGAATGTTGAGTGATCACTCACTTAAATATGTCTGTTAGAAAATAAGTCAGAAATTAAATGAGCTTCTAACGAGTCCAAGTGCTATGTGATCCTCTTCCAAAAAGGATTATATTACCCCAGGTATTCGCTTCACTAGTCAATTTGTCGACATACAGTTGAACTCTGTAGGTTATACATGGACTTGGTAAATAATATTGAGACGAATTCACTTATTAATTCAACTGAAGTTTCTAGGTTGTTTTTTTACCAGTCATCCATATGCAACTTAGGACATGGCACTTAAGTGTATTTTCTCAAGTTTTCATACCACAGCACAGCGGAACAAAATTAGTAAACCGAATCGCATAGTAAAAGCATTAGCAGCATAAATAGTAAAAATGACCAGGTACAGAGAGAAGAGAAAGTTTGAGGGGATTTCGGAACTCAGGATCTCAGTAAATACATCTAAGGCGTCGTTATCCGTCCTTAAACACATCACTTAACGTTTCCAACAACTGGTTACAATAACCGTGCGGTTCACTGAAAGTTAATCTGAATCCACTTACTCAGCTCAGTCCACCAGTCAGTGACTCCACGGGCTGATGACGCGTTTTGGTTTGAGATTCCCTGCTTTCCTCTAGCATATTCCTACTCCAGACAGTAATACTGATCGTGGTGGGCTTTGGGTATATGAATAAGTGCTTTTTAAGTCCAATGTTTGGAAAGTACAGTATCCTGAAGGCCTTGAGTTGACTGATCAGGAATAAGATAATGCGTCATTTATTTTGCACGAAATTTAACGTGCATTGTTATCACTAACAAAGTAAATATTGGCAATATTCGGTTCTTGGAATAATTGGAATCAATAAAAACGTGCAACCAAAAAGTCGATTTTATATAGTGCTTAGGCTAAAGTACAAAACATACCTGCTCCTAAGGCCAGCTTTGTGATTAATTACTAAAATATGATTCAATGCATAACCAAGAATGCATAGTGAAGCTCTAACCCTGAATCTCAAGTTTCGGCAAGACCATGATTGATCGAAAAACTGGTAAATTAAAGTATAGCAAATCTTGTATTTTGGCGCAAAATTTACTTATCCACATATTGAATAGCATTGTGGGATTGTGGCTCGTGTCCATTCGTTATGAAAACTATTACTATAATTCATAATCTTAAATTCTAACTTTAAATCCTGATCTTAATTCCTCATACTAATTTACAACTCTGTTTTGACCCTAGTAACTAGATTATTTGTCTCGAAATCATTTGAGCGTCACTCAATGGTTGTCCAGAAATTTTAGTCCCCTAATTCAAAACTTCAGTTTGACTCCTAATACCTAATCCTAACCTTTTTGCATTATATCTGATATCATTTAGTGATGAAAACTCAATTGGGGATTACCTTAACTCACTACCCCAACTCATGATATCTAATGTACATATGTAAACTTAAACTTTTTCTTTGCTATAAGGGATAATTTGTCATGTGGGGGTCGATTATTCAGATCAAAGGTGTTATTTCATTGCTCCGTATTGTTAATTAATAAATAAGCAGACAACGTATACGGAGTCGCGGATATGTCACTTCAGATCAGCGTAGTATGCTCTTGCCGAAATAATATATTTTGGATATTGTGAGAAATAGTCATTTGTTAGATAATCCTGTTATTTTTAGAGCCAGCGCCTCAAGGGGAATTAACAATGAGAATCTATCATATTCGACATCATGAAGGAAAATTCATGGTCTTGGAGGAAAGCAGATTTGTGTTGTGTCATAATTTTCTAACCATGACATGAAATATCTACAGAGAACGTTAAACCCGGATACTGGGTAATGTCTTATCCGTTGGTTGCTGAGAAATAACCTCGGCTGAAATATTGTGATAGGATAATTCCGCGCTGTGTTTCCTGTCAGATATTTACCTATATGAGTCGACTTTTAACTATTAATATGCATATTCAGGCCTGACGAAATAACTCCTACCGTCGAGAATAGCAAATACATCTCAGAGGATCATTACGAGGTAATCGTGCAGACGAAACGCAGCATTTTAAACTTCAGTGAACTAATAGCATATATTAATTAGTTAGTAATGACTTTGGTGTCGAATATAGTAGGTACCCAGTGGTGATTTAACATTGACATCAAAAGCTGGGTCATTATCTTTTGCTACTATGTTTGGTCACCGACGTGCTCTCCTAGCACCTGATCAACCGGCTATAGAAAAGAAGGAAATGAAGATAGCTCTGTTATCGGAAGCCGAATGGTACCCTTCCGTTCATGTATATTCATAGGTTGTTAAACTGACAAACACTGTGGATGATGTTCTTGAGTAAAACAATTCACTCAACTACAACAGTCCTCTCATATTTGCATCTATGCTACTTTTTGACCTCATGAACTTGAGTAGAATATCAGGTCTAACGTACTCCGGAGTCCAGCATCCACAAATGGAGTCTATTCTCCCTCTCGAAATGCTCTCACATGGCCACGCGTATATAGCCTCTGCCAGGGAAGTCCTACTCACTGCCTTCTCGTGGCGGGGGTGTTGTTTACGAAAGTGAGAGGACGAAAAGCGAATGTCCGGCGCTATAACCGGATTGGTGGACACGGAGGGTCCACCTAGGGGAGTTGGAAAACCCTGATTCCAAACCAATGGTGCCCATGGGCTCCAGTATCCTGATGGAACGAATGGCGGAGGAACCTGTCATTGGTCAACGGCAACCATGGGACTGCATCTCCTCACGATGCTCCACTGCCTTGTGGATCAGACCTTTAGGTCAAAGGCTCGGGGTGTGGTCCCCTAAGAAAACCACCTGCTTCGGTTTGGGCACCCGGGCAGTATCACAGCCCACACACAAATGAATGAAATGATGAACTCTATTGACGATAATATCCTTGCTCATACTAAAAGCAAGACAATTTACATTATTATTATTATTACCTTTATTATTATTATTATTATTATTATTATTTACCATATCGCTAACTCACCCCCTTTTATCCCCAATTTGTGTAACCTTTCTTTTCAACTTATGCAGCAGCTCGCCCATGGTGGAAAATCTGTCCTATCTAAACGATCTCCAGTCACTGTCTAGTTGAAAGTGAATGCTTCCACCGATAATGAATCCTGAAGCAGTCTTTCTGAAACCACGTACGCCGTTCAAGCTGGCTTCCTTCAACGTTCGCACACTAATGCATATCAGACAACAGATAGGGCTGGCTATGTCTTTGGAAGGTCTTAATGTTGACGTTTGTTGTCTATCCGAGACCCGTATTCAAGACTCTAGTGAAGTACTACAAATCCGCTCTCCATCTGTCGCTTCGAAAAGCTTGTTCCACGTGCGCTTATCCGGGGACCCTGTGGCATCTTCGTCTGGTCTTGCTGGCGTTGGTGTCGCACTAAGCGCTAGAGCTGAAGCAGCACTAATCGATTGGATCCCCATTGACAGTCGGTTATGTGCTGTTAGATTAGAAAGTTCCATCAAAGTGAGAAGAAACCGGCGTGAGAAACGGTGTCTTTTCGTCATCTCCGCCTATGCCCCGACAGATTGCAGCCCGGATGCAATCAAGGATGAGTTTTACCATCAGTTAACAGTTCTTCTCCAGAAAGCGCGTTCGACAGATATTGTAGTACTAGCCGGAGACTTGAATGCACAGGTCGGGCGTCTAGGCACAGAAGAGAGTCGTCTAGGTGGCCGATGGGGACTTGTTGGTCGCAGGACAGATAACGGGGACCGTTTGCTGCAACTGTGCACAGACCACAACCTGTTTCTGGCTAGCACTAACTTCCGGCACAGTCATCGCCGGTGTGCCACCTGGCGTCCTCCCTCTGCATCCCAAGCCTGGACTCAGATTGATCACATCGCGATCAGCTACCGCTGGCGTGGTTGTGTACAAGACTGTCGCTCCTTTTGGAGTACCTATCTGGAGTCTGATCATGCCCTGGTCTGCGCCAATCTCGCCTTACTTTTCAGTGGTCGAAGGATTGAACACCACCAACGGATTGATATTAGTAAACTGTCTGCAACTTCTGTTGCAAGTTAGTATCGAGCGGAGCTAGCCTCTAGGCTAGCTACCACCCCACCGAAAAGTATAGATGAGCATTGGTTGCATCTTCACGACGCCATGAAAATGGCGAGTAAAGCCGCTTGCGGCTTCGCGAAACGTCCCGCTTACGAGCACTGGGTTTCTTCTGGCTCCTTACAACTGATGGAAGCCCGTCGGTCTACTCCAGGTGACCGTGAGTTTGACCACAAACGAAGGCTGTTACGTAATGAAATCGGGCAAAGCTTGAGTACGGACCGAGAAGCCTGGTGGTCAGAGCGTGCTAATGCGATGGAAGCAGCAGCTGCATCTGGTAACTGCCGGAGGCTCTTCCAACTCATCCGAGCCACTGGCAGCAAGAAGTCTGGTGTGAGTGAAACAATCTACGAGGATGACGGGATGCCAATCACTAACATCTCTCGACGTCTTGGACGATGGGCGGAATTTTTCGAAGGGCAGTTCAACTGGCCTGCTGCTCCGGCAACATCAACCAGCTTGTCCTGCCCCCCATGGCCGGTGACGACTGATCCACCAAATGAGGCGGAAATCCGCAAGGAACTCCAACTCTTGAAACGCTACAAATCACCGGGCCCAGATGACTTACCTCCGGCTCTTTTTAAAGATGGTGGTGACTTTCTGACTAAGGAATTGACTGTGTTGTTTGGAAAGAATTGGGAGCAAGAAAGTGTTCCAACATCTTGGAATGAGTCAATAGTCGTCCCTATCTTTAAAAAGGGTTCACGTTGTTCCTGCAATAACTATCGGGGGATAAGTCTACTTTCGATTGCGTCCAAACTATTGGCTTCTGTCATTCTTCGTAGGTTGTTTAAAACCCGAGAACGATTGACTCGCGAGGAGCAGGCTGGTTTTCGTCCTGGTTGAGGATGCATTGATCATATCTTCATCCTCCGCCAAATGTTAGAACACCGTCATACTTATCGCAGGCCAACAATCGTAGTGTTTCTTGATATCAGGGCGGCCTTCGATTCGTTGGACAGGACTGTTCTCTGGGATTGTCTATTGAAGAAGGGTGTGCCTGAGAAGTTCATTAACATCTTAAAGGCCCTGTATACGAACACCTCAGACAGAGTGAGGGCATACAACCACCTTTCTCCCTTGTTCCATTCGAGCAGTGGGGTTAGGCAGGGTTGCCCGATCTCCCCATTGCTCTTCAACTTTGCCATCGACGACATCCTGGAAACAGCTCTGATGGATGTAAGTAATGGCGGTGTGGATATGTTGCCTGGAGAACGACTTCTCGACCTTGAGTATGCGGATTATATTGTCTTACTGTGCGATAATGCCCAAGGCATGCAATCAGCACTTAATCAGTTGGCAATCAGTGTCCGCAGGTACGGCATGTGCTTTGCACCCTCCAAGTGCAAAGTACTCCTACAAGACTGGCAGGATTCTCATCCTGTACTCACCCTGGATGGTGAGGAGATCGAAGTAGTTGAGAAGTTCGTGTATCTAGGTAGCTATATAAGTGCTGGTGGTGGCGTGAGTGATGAGATTGATGCACGTATAATGAAAGCCAGAGAGGCTTATGCCAATCTGGGCCATCTTTGGCGCCTTCGTGATGTTAGTCTGGCTGTAAAAGGTCGGATCTACAACGCGTCGGTGAGAGCAGTTTTGCTCTATGCTTGTGAAACCTGACCTCTCCGAGTTGAGGATGTTAGACGTCTCTCTGTGTTCGATCCTCGTTGTCTCCGAAGGATTGCTGATATACAGTGGCAACACCATGTTAGTAATGCAGAGGTTCGGCATCGTGTGTTCGGGCGCTGAGACGATAATTCAATTGGTGTCACCATCTTGAAACACCGACTTCGGTGGCTTGGACATGTTTTACGAATGTCGTCCCAGAGACTTCCACGTCGTGCATTATTTGCCGACCCTGGGACTGGTTGGAAAAAGCGGAGAGGAGGTCAGTGTATGACATGGTGTCGTGGCATGAAAGAAAGCTGCAAAGGGCTAGCTTCTGTTGGCCCTTCACGACTTCCTGGCTGGGGTCCGAGAGATGGTGCAACACAGTGGCTAGAGACGTTATCAGATATGGCTCAGAATAGAAGCCAGTGGCGAACCTGCTGTAACCTTCTTTTACTTTCTACATAAAGAATGGTTCTAACTTTCCTAACTGAAAGAGTCTTCTGGTTGTACATTTCAGTCCGCCTTATCTTTTCATCCCTTCTCTTCCTACTTTCATTATTTTGTGTGGCGCATATGTACCTGGTGCCCTTTTGTACCAATATATATGTGTTTAAATAAATAAATGGAAGCAAGATATATGGTACCTTAGTTCCCGCACAAAACCAGTATCACAATAATAAATACCTGAGAAATACAGTATATTACCCCATAAGACTTCGGTAAGAAGATTATTTACATCGGAAATTTATTCACTAAGACAAAATGTTTCTACTGTTTGGCGGAATATAACTGATACTGCTTGAGACAAAGAATTGAGTATGACTTCAGATGATAGCTTAGCTACCCATCGGGAATAAAATCTACGAACTGATCAACAGCTTTATATCAGGTTTACTTATCAAGTCAATGGTCAGATCTGAATACATTGAACTGGTCAGTATTTGAGAAAAAAATTAGCCGATAATTTAATTCATGTAAACAATTTACATCACCTATAAATTAACTGCTTTAAAAAACGGATATGACTAAAATAATGGGTAACATATTTGCTCCTTCCGAACAGAAAACTTCGTGATCTGATCACATCTGGTATGTAATAACATCTCCCAGTATTAAACTTGAAAATCTACCGGATTAAAGTCGTTTTCAGCTATAGGGATATACTGTTTATACTACTAATCCTGAATGTTTGTTTACAATGTACTTTTCCTATCAGACTTAGTTACCACCTGTAACATTGCCGCTACTTTATTGGTTGTATTTTACTCTTCATTTTTTTATGTACAACGGAAATGTCAGATGGTGTATGTAAATGTCATTGTATTATATAGTCATTACTGCCTGCATTGATTCATGTGACGACGAAATTAAGTTACTGTAAGTTGTTTATGGAAGACAAGTAGATCGTCAGAAAAGGACCTTAATTTATTATTCACAGTTCACAACACCATAATTTATCACTACGCTTCCACAATTAACACCCTTTTTTAAGTGACAATATTCAGTGTCAAAAAGGGTAATAATTCAATAAATAGTTGGTTGAGTCCTGCCATTGTATCGTGTTAACAGGATTTGAGTTGCTGTAAGATCGTACGAAGATATCTCTGCGTTACTTATGACGTGGCTGGTCATATGAGCAAAGAAGTTTAATCACTAGGTAGACTACAATTTCGTTTCTAAAATACGACCAACAGAAGTAGTTTCACTGGTTGGATGGTGACCCGCACTACGTCTACTAATTGGCTGTCTAATACGTGGTGGAACTACAATTGATTGTCTTGTGGCTGCTGATCAATATCACGAGACAAAACCGCCAATCGGAGTCCCGACTTCTATGATTTTGTACCTCTGAGTTCACCATCTACACCCTCAACCAGCACTCGTAACCTTTGCTAGATTGTCAAGTCCTTATTAGTCTACGATCCTGTAGTTCTTTCTCTAGCTTGTCCTCGAGTCGAGAAGTCAGTAACCAACCCCAACTAAATTGTGTTCTAAGCAGACGTAATTTATATACAGGCATACAAGATCGCATCACGCCATAAGAATAACAGCTATACACAATCAAGCTAAAAAGTGACAGTGAGTAAGGAAGACAGTAAATAACAATGTACAGTTAGAATTGCAGATGGTTTTGTTTTGTTGTAGAATATGGCATAATCAAGGACTAATCTTTTTCACTAACATTAACCATTAACTCCGCCTTTAGCCCCTCCGGGGGATACTGCCGGCCCCAAGTCCGGACAAAAGAGGAGGAGGGTCGGGTATGGGGTTAGCGATCCCGTCCCGCTAGAAACTAACTCGCAAAAAAACGCTAACCAGAAGAAATTATTCAAACCACTTAAACTCTGCCCCGTGAGTTGAAGGAAGAATTATGACACCTCATGATGAAAGTCGACTTCCTTCGGAAGTCATGAGGCCGATGCCCCTTCTAACAAACAGCAACAGTTTTTGTAGGTACATGGAACGTCCGGACAATGTGGGAGACTGGAAGTCTTTCAAATTGCTGCAGAAATGAAAAAATACAACCTGGAGATGCTTGCAATCAGTGGGACACATTGGACGCAGCTTGGACAATAACGACTATCTTCAGGGGAGCTTCTGTTATACTGCGGTCATGAAGAAGAAAATGCTCCATATACACAATGAGTTGCATTAATGCTGTCCAAACAAGCACAAAATGCACTTATAGGATGGGAATCTCATGGACCTAGGATCATCAAAGCCTCCTTTCAAACAAGGATATAGGGCATTACAATGAACGTCATCCAATGCTATGCGCCTACCAACGACTACGATGAAGACGTTAAAGACCAATTTTACAAAAGGCTGCAATCGAGAAGTGCCCCACAAAGGACCTGACCATTCTGATTGGAGATCTAAATGCCAAGGCTGGAATGGACATTAATGGATACGAAGACGTCATGGGATGACATGGACTTGGAGAAAGGAACGAAAATGGTGAGAGATTTGCAAACCTATGTGCCTTCAACAGACTGGTCATAGGCGGCACTATATTCCCACACAAACGCAATCACAAAACCAAATGGACTTCCACGGACCACACCGAGCAGAACCAAATCGACCATATCTGCATCAACAAAAAGTTCAGGAGGACGATGGAGGATGTGAGAACCAGGAAAGGAGCTGATATAGCATCATATCATCATTTACTGGTCACCAAGGTGAAATTAAAACTTGAGAAGTACTGCACAACGGGGCGGACAACGTCACAGCAGTTTTATACGGCTTTTCTTCGGGATACTGACAACAAATTCAAGATAGCTCTCAGCAACGAGTTCCCCGGCCTTTCATGATCTACTCAATGGAGAGCAACTGAAAAGGGATAAAAGAGGCAATCATTTCAACATGTCAGGTGGTTCGGGGCCACAAGAAACATCATCACAAGGAATGGATCACTGTTGGTACTCTGGTTAAGATTGAAGAAAGGAGGAACAAGAAGGAAGCAATCAATACCAGCCGAACAAGGGCAGAAAAAGCCAAGGCACAAGCCGAATACTCAGAGCATCAGAACCGACAAACGTAAATATGTGGAAGATTTCGGAATGACAGCGGAAAAGGCTGCAAGAGAAGGAAACATAAGACAATTGTATGATACAACAAAGAAACTCGCTGGAAATTACCCTAAACCAGAACGACTAGTGTAAAGCGAGGAAGGCAAGGTAATCACCAACATTGAAAAACAACGGAACAGGTGGGTAGAACACTTCAAAGAACTCTTGAATCGACCAGCTCGATTGAACCCAACCAACATCGAAGTACCGCCCACAGACCTCGCGATCGATGTTGGCGCGCCAACAATTGAAGAGATCAGCATGGCCATCAGACAAATCAAGAGCGGCGAAGCAGCGGGACCAGACAACCTTCCAGCAGAGGCACTGAAAGCAGATGTAGCAGCAACTGCAGAGATACTCCACATTCCCTTCAGTAAGATTTGGGACGAAGAACAAGTACCAACAGACTGGAAAGAAGGACTTCTGATCAAGATACCAAAGAAAGGCGATCTCAGCAAGTGCGATAACTACAGGGGCATCACTATTCTCCCAATACCAGGAAAAGTCTTCAACAGGGTATTGTTAAACAGAATGAAGGACTCCGTAGACGCCCAACTTCGAGATCAACAGGCTGGATTCAGTAAAGATCGATCGTGTACAGACCAAATCGCAACTCTACGGATCATTGTGGAACAATCAATCGAATGAAATTCACCACTCTACATCAACTTCATTGACTACGAGAAAGCATTCGATTGAGTGGACAGGACAACACTGTGAAGGTTTCTTTGACACTACGGCGTACCTGAGAAAATAGTCAATATCATACGGAATACCTATGATTAATTAAACTGCCAAACAGTTCATGGAGGACAACTCACCGACTCATTTGAGGTATAGATAGATGTCAGGCTAGGTTGCTTATTCTCACTCTTTCTCCTGGTGATCGACTGGATCATGAAGACGTCAACATCTGGGAGGGAGCACGGGACACAATGGGCAGCTAGGGTGCAACCGGACGATCTAGACTTCGCAGATGATCTGACTCTTATCACACACGCAACAACAAATTCAGAAGACGAGTATGTAGCAGCAGTAGGTCTCTCATACACAAAGGGAAAGTTAAGATTCCCCGATGCGACACAACATGCACCAATCGAATTACACTTGACGGAGAAGCTGTGGAGGATGTGAAAACCATTACATATCTGGGCAGCATCATCGATGAACCTGGTGGATCTGATGCAGATGTGAGGGCGCGGATCGGCAAAGCAAGAGCAGCATATTTACAAGTGAAGAACTGGAACTCAAAATAACTGTCAACCAACACCAAAGTTAGGATTTTCAATACAAATGTCAAGGCAGTTCTACTGTATGGAGCGGAGACGTAGAGAACTACGAAAGCCATCATCCAGAAGATACAAGTGTCTATTAACAGTTGTCTACGCAAGATACCTCGGATACTGTTAGTGGGATGTAGATTGGATTAAAGCATGTTTCATGCATGATGGTGTTGCTGCGCGCTGATTGGCTGATAAGAATACTAAGCAATAGGAATAGCTGGGTCGTTTATATAGCAAAATACAATTATAACAGATACGTTGGCCAGACACTATCAGCAAAAAGCTACTGTGGGAGAGAACAAACCAGATTCCAGCGGAGGAAGAGATCAGGAAGAAGTGCTGTAAGTGGATAGGACACACATTGAGGAAATCACCCAACTACGTCACAAGGTAAACCCTTACATGGAATCCTGAAGGTCAAAGGAAAAAAGGAAGACCAAAGAACACATTACGCTGAGAAATGGAGAGAGACATTAGTAGAATGAGCAAAAAATGGATAGAACTAGAAAGAGAGCCCCAGGAAGGAGTGGGTTGGAGAATACTGGTCGGCGGCCTAAGCTTCATTGAGAGTAACAGGCGTAAGTAAGTAAGTAACATTAACCATTGAAACAAGTACAATTAAATAACTAGCATACAAATTGTTTAACAAAATACCCAAAGTATTTTACTTAGGGGTCCGGTGAATATTACTGCTCGTCAGTCAGTCCTCTCAATATTCACCATTAAATTAATGCTTCCTTAGGAAACTCGGAGTTTGTCAATTTATTCAGCAGTGAGAAAAGTTACTTGGGTCACGACCAGTTTTTTATAGGATTTAATTATATTAGTATTCTTAGTAGGTATTGTAGAGGGACTATAAATATGAGAAATATTTTAGAATAGGGGTCGCTGTTTACAGTTTATTCAATCCCATGTCATAACACAATACAACAAATTCTACTCGCCAACGTCGGTCTTTTGCCAATAATTTTGATTGCGTCAAGGTATAGAAGGGATGGTAGTGCATTATAAGAGGAAAAACATGGAAATTGTTTGTTACTTTATAGGTCTCGGAGATCTGAGTCACTGGTTTTTTATGCTAAGAGTAATACGTTTTAGTGTTATATATATCATAAAAATAAATAGGGATGGATGAGATCACAGCAATTAGAATTTCTATATGGTTTTTTCATTATCTTGGAGATCCTAGTAAGGAAACTTATGTCTCTCACTGGTTTATTATTTAGTCGTCAATAAACTAAACGTTTTATTATGAATCTAGCTACCCTTTTACTTCGATTAATTACTTGTCAAGTGAACATAATCTTAGAGGGGTGGTAGACTGAAAGAGACTAAGTGTAGTTAAACCTGGACTTAACATTAATTTATGAGGTCATTAACTTTGATTTAATCTTATGGGAAAGTATAGTTTTTCTTCCTAGAGTTTCAAAAACGTCAGAAATTAATAGTCACAAACACCTAAGGGTCTCTATCTTTCAATTTGAAGCAACTTGTAATTTCTCGTATTCCTTTCTGTTTAGTTCACAGTTTCCCATTAAAGTTACGTATCTAAAGTTATATAATATGCAAGTTATCATGTTATTTTCTAACGTGTCTGAATGTTTGGGATAAGTTATCATCTAGATTAAAAAGTTGGTAAGGGAAACATCCCACGAATTTAAACTCCCTATATTTGCTGAACGTTATGAATAATTTTTTAGGTATGTTTAATCTCACGTAAATTATGAGGTGAAATACAGCACGGTGAAAAATTTTTGTTTTGTAAGAGATATATTTCTATTTACAAATGAGATAATTAGTGCACCGGATGTTTGGAAATATGGTGTGAAAAACTTGTTTCACTGTAAATTCTGATTAAAATGGACACTGCTACGAGAAAATAATATTAGGAGTGAAAAATTCTTCCTATAAAAGATTGATTGATCGATCGATAAACCAGATAGAGTTTGTGCATATTTACTATACTCTTATCTCATTTGGTGAACACTATCTAGTGGCTCTTCGTTCTTGAACCGACCGATGACGGAAAATTATGAAATTCTCTACTTGATTCTGCTGTTCCGCAAACATTTGTAGAGAACATTAGTAAGAGAGCGAAGGTTAAATTTATTTTGTTAATAAAAGCACTCATTTTCTTACCGGTAATATATCGAATAAAGCTATTAGCGAAAAAAACCTCTCATCAGTATATGTGGAATAATTTTCTCAAATTTCAAGTCATTTCCACCATCCAAGGCAATCAGTCAATTCTTAAAAACTGATATCTAAAGACAAACTACAATCAGTATTCCACGGAAAAGTTACTGAAACAAAAAAACCGTGATCAACCAAGTTCATTCCTTACTATGTTCTTGAGCATTTCAGGTTCAAAACTTATGCGTTTTTATCAGCGTGTAGTTCCATCCCACATTATAGTAATTAGGTATCTAATATGCGAATTAGGTAGTAAGTAGATCCAGTCACTGATATTGATTATTTGTAAAAATAATTAAGAAGTTATTGCCTTTCCCCTTCTGCCTCGGCTGGCTTCTAGGATAATGCTTCGTTCGATGTGCGTTAGGTGAACAATTCGTTATGAGACTAATTTGTAGTACTTACCTATGACTCTTCCCACAACTGAGTTTTTAGGGCTCAGGTGTCGAAACGAAGCACTGGTGTGTATGATATTTATCGTATCAGCTACATAGTGACATGAACGTTTTAGCAATTTCATTATAATAATCTCAACATAAATGAGTGCCAAATTTTAAAAGTTATTCCTCTTCTAAAGAAAGCTGAATTAGTAAAATGGTAGTCATGACTTTAAATTTTCATACCGTAGATGTTTACATATTGTTTCATAATTTCCACTTGAAATTCTAAAAAAACAATTCTCGAAAAATTTCAGCTGAAAGGTAGGTAAACAAAAATGTAGCTATCACGTGATCTGTGCTGATGCACAGATAACAAATAGATGGATACATAAAACAACTATGTTAACATAATAATTCAGTATTCATTAAAAGTGCACTAAAACTTTTAAAATAAGGAAACAATGTACATCCCTTTTAATTTTGAAGATCTTTCGTATCAGCTGATGAATACAAATTAATTCAAATAAGGTTCATAAAAACAGCTGACTTGAATTTTCGAAAAAGAGTAGGGTGGCATGCTATCTGAAGGTAAACAGTCGCGAAAAATACCAATTTAACAGTATTACCTTCTAAAATCTGGACCGAAAATTGTGACATCCCATCTTACACAAAATACTAATCAAATTTTGATTTTTATCGGAATAAAGAGTAAGGAAAATGGCTGGTAATCGGACATGAAAACTTCGGAATTAGAATTTATAATTAGCAAACCAGATATTTACAATTGTCCCATGTACATGGACAACACATTCAAACGGAAAACATTCATGGAAGGCATCAAAATAATGTTTATTAGGCAAACACTTCTTTAGAAGGATACATTTCTAGGTCACAAGGCCTCTGGGGTGGGTTATGTGGGAATTAATTCTATATCTGGTTTTCAAAATTTTGAATAGCTTGTGGATGTTTTCAATCCAAGTATTTCATATTGTAGATTCCAGTTTTGAAAGCAGGGAACCTAGCATTAAATTTGGAGATAAGTTTCAGTAATAGACGTTCATCAGCGAATATCTGGTTCACTTATATCTGCAGAGAATGTCTAGTGAAGCAATACCTAACCCTCCGTAAAGGCATAGACCGATTGTATTCGTTGTATTTCCTAAACGATGAACTTTAGGTAGCGGTATTCAAGTTAACATGGATGTTAACTAGTTCCTGAGCTAGGTGACTTCGCTTTCATAGGCCTTTGAAATGACTAAATGAGCTGAGGGCTTATTATAATTAAAACTGGCTGACTAACTGGGAATAAGCGGATCACTGGTTTCTCACATTTTGTTATGTCTTAGTTATTGAATATCAGTAAAAAAATCCCGATCACCTCCTGTGATTTGTCGGTAATGGAGTAGACCAAGTTTGGTCACGTGTGATCAAATAACTCTAAAAGGTCAGTGGTGTTACAAAAGTTTATTTTGAATGAGCACATTTCAAGGTAGACCAGGCTGATATCGTAAGACTTGGATAAGTGTGAAAATGGGGAAACTTCGGGAATATTTATTTTTCGTGGTTGCAGCACTAACCCAAACACGGACACGAATGCAGTGACGTTAGCTAAGTGAATATCCGTTCATGATAATGCTCTTGTCCACAGAAGAGTCCGTTGGTAGTCGTAATGTGGTGTGGTCTACTTATATCTATATAAGTAGTATATGGTGTTGGTCAGACATAGAATGTATTTTGGCAGAAGACCGATGAGCAAAGAACTGAAATGAAGCGCAATCGTTTGGAAAATGCATGAGCAATGAAATTAGGGAAGAAACAGAGAAGATTGAAACAATTGGTTGTTAATTTGCAAATTGACTGTTCATTGTTTGGTTATCAGAATTTACTGAGATAGTCTGTAATTTTTGCTTAAATACATTCGATTGTTCACTACAGTAATAGTAAAGCTTTAAAATTGACATAGGAAAGATCAAAAACAGGAAGCAAGTCCATGTCAGGTAAATAAACAAAATTAGCCGTGGATCTGACAAATAAGGAAATATGTAAATGGAAGAATATGTGAAAAACGGAAGTTGAACCTGGATGATAAGAAACGTGGTAGAATAGAGTCCCCACTCCCACCACCACGTTTTGTGATCATTACGGAAACGTTCTGGAGTTTCATGTGCATTGCCGAACTAAACGTTACGTATTGTAAGAACCTCACAGAAACGCAATATTCACCAACGGGACGTTTCACGAAGCCATGAGTGGAATTAGTTTTTATTTAAATGGGGGTTTTGTAGGCGCGTGTGTGCTGATGTATACTTTCCAACGAACTGCCTACTACCATTGAACCTATCTCAGTTTGACATCAATGCTGAGTGCAGCCAACTGACATGAAACCAATTTTTTGGAATGATAAGTTTTTTGAACAACAAAGCGCATGACTGGAATCCAAGAAGGTACTCTAGAATGAATAACAATCTTGTAAACTACCGCGAAATCGGTAGTTGGCCGCAATGAGCCCAGGTTTAATTTGAGGAGAGAAGACACGACAGTTCAAGAAGCTTGCGATCTGTACAAACCTGTGGAAATTAGTCTCAATTATCCGACCTGGGATCAGCGAGTTGCCATCACTCTCAGTCAACTACAACGCAGGACCAGGCACATATATGCATCAGTCTAAGTTGTCATACCTCAATAGCACAAGATGCACACCGAATTCACAAAAGCATTTACTTCGATGGTAGTAAAAAAAAACAGAGTATAGATGGGTACAAGGAGTAGACATTGTTTTCCCCACCCGTCGCGAGACGTTAGTCATAGTCGTAAATGTCCGTTGTTCAATCTGTTTCAAGGTGGGAACATTGAGGACAACAATTTTAATAGACATACACTATTGTAGGATGGGTACATGAACTCTTTCGTCCAAGGACAACCTTCGATAGGCAATTATTTAGCAATGTGAGACCATTCAACTTAGATGACTCAGGTGGCATGTTTCTGTTTGAGTAAGACGTCAGCGAAATGAACTCTTCTGAATGTCTTGAGGACTACAATGGTGTTAGTTGGGTCTCCAACAATTCGAAATGCTTTAGAACTATGATGGACCAGTTTTAATCTGGACATATGGAGTTAAGTAGTTCAGCACACTGACGATACTCATATTGGCAGTTCTATTAGTGTTGGGCGATAGCCGACAAAGTCTCGACACGAATAGAAACCTCGTCCGAATTTTGTAAACTTCCACCACTTATGGTGATCAAAGGATGCCTGTTTGTCTATTAACGGGCAAAGATACTCTGAATTACCTCTCTCTGCTTTCGCTTATTGCTGTGCAACACTTTTCTGGAGGTGGGAAACACAGGTAGGTTGTTCGGTGTTATAGCACATGTTCATAGAACTTTATACGCTTTCGGTATCAGTTACTCATCAAGTTTGTAGTAGTTTAGTGTTTTCTGAATTCCTAACTGAATTCAAAGGGCTACATATGGTCAGTAGTGCATCAATCTATTACACATGATTAATCGATATATCCGCTAATAACTTTACCTGTGTAACATGCAATGCAGTTGGGAAATTGAAAAATACAGAAATATGCACAAATACTCATTATTAGTTTCTTGCTTTTATGAAAATAACAATAGTGTGCAGAAAGAAAAGCTTTACAAATACCGTTATGGTTGGTGTCATTGATGTATTACAAATAGTAAAACTAGAAAATTACGCAGTAGTACGTTCACAGTTACTTTTAAAAAATTGGTTAAAAGATTCATTTGATGATAGTCCATTGTTTTAAGATAAGTAGAAGGGAAATATTCGACTGGAAGAATTGTAATACAAAGTGTATCATTAATAGTTCAGTATTAGTTTCCGAACCAATCACACCGTCGAAAAATACAATCGAAATGCAAGAGGAACGATGGGAGTGTATTTATATACAAAAAGATGTAGTGGTTATATTCATTTGAAGAATTGAATTTCGTAAATGAAAACAGGAATAGCGTTACAGTGATTCGTGTTGGAATCAGTTTTTAGCCTTCTCCCTCAGATTACGCTCTCGTAGGTTAACCAAAAGGTCATGAATTTGGGCACGCTTCTTACTGACAGTAGCTTCTGGGAACCAACCAGCCATTTCGTGTTGGAAATAATCTTTCGTATAACTTTGAACAGGTTTCTAAAAATATATTAACCAGTGGTAAAAAGGTGAATAAGTGATAGAGTTGACTTTTCGGTGAGTTAATGATAGTTTATTCCACGAAAACACTATCGACAGAAGTAAACTGCAGGGTTGCGTATGAAACAACTTTAAGTGCCATTGAATAAGTATATAAGGGGCTATAAGTCATCAGTTACTAAGGTAATACATACAAAGAAATGGACAAATGATCAATAATATGGATCTATATAAGCGAATCTTATACAGAAGGTGCGAGTTTACACCCAAGTATGCACAGTAACTTTAGTACAAAGATTGGTTTTGGTAGATTTACATCAGAATTAGCACACTTAATACATAAATATAAAATCCTAACCATATGTACGACTCATTTGTACCAGGCCCAGCTCATCAAGCGAAGAGCCATACTTTGATAGCCTGAAATAAATGACCGATATTTAGATTCATAGGTTACAGGCCAACAATAACAAATCAAGTCTAAACCCATGATTAACTACGGTGTGTCAAAACAATTAAATTTACCTTGAAAAACATTTCCACGTAATGAAGTAGGTAGATTCCACAATCAACCAGGTTACTCTGAACAGGCACTCGAGGACTAAAACCTCGAATTGTATCCTTATCGAAGCGGAGAACACCATCTTGGGCTGATCTGCGTGTATTCCATTCAGCTTGTAAGTAACTGAAATAAATACCAAGTAAAATATTTGCATTTATGTGTTCATTAGTAGTTTACAATATGGTGGGATTAAAAATGAAAGTTACAATCCTTTGCTCATTGTGATTTATGTTCAAGATACGATATTCTTCTATTAAATTAACATGGACTATGCTCAACATGACATGTAGCATATGATTTGTTATAACTCAAAGCATTTTTTATATATGTGATTTCATCCTAATTAATAATAAAAATGAGTGTACAGTCAATACATAAATGAATGTATTTTTCGACTAGAGTCATCTTCGTGTTTTGGGGTTGATAAATCTTCACTTGTACCAGTCTTGGTGTTCTTACTTCGCGTCGTGGGAATTGCAGTGGTTCATCGTTTTACATGTAGAAGTAATAAGCGATTCCAACACAACAATTAGTGACGGGAATTTTGGAAAAAAGGAAACGACAACAATCGCTGACTGGGTCAATTTGCAAGTTTCAGCTTCCAACATAACTGTCTGTTCCCAGTTATTACCCAGTTTTCAGTTCAACTTATCCCAAATCCTGTTCCCTCAGTTACGAATATACTTCTGCTCTTATTTATCAAGTCGCTGTTACAGTAAACGAGGCGGTTACTAGTGTAAGAACATGTCAATTTCAGCCGCAAAGTAAAACTGATGCTTCAGTTTAATGAAGACTTATTTGTTCATCAGATCCCACTTAATGTTCATTGGTGCATTGAAGGTACATATGCTTAAACAATCGAATTCGGAATCGCACTCAAAAATTATAGATGCACTCAACGAGTTAACTATGTATAATAGTGAACAGTTTTGTGATTGAGGAAGAGGTCGACGGATTCTTTAATAATGTTGACTCTGGGCAATGTTCCAAGGTTCTTTTACCACATTCCTCTCATTCCAATGATCTAATCACGTCGAATGAAACAAATGTTTCAAATGAATCAATTTCTGGTCAAATTCCTAATGATGTCATTTCAGATGCTGACTATCTTGATGATTCATTAGTTTCTAGTGAAGTTCTTAATGAGTTTGAGAAAAATGTTTTAAATGAATCGAATTCTGGCGATACCATAACAAATATTGCTTCTTCTCACAATGCATTTGTTTCTAGTGAAAGCCTTAGTCAATATGATAAACAAATTCTCAATGGGTTTAAATCTAATTATAGTTCTTATGGACCCATATTAAATGTTACTTATTCTCATAATCCATTCATCTCAAGTCAGTTGGAGAACAATGTTTTAAATAAGTTACAATCTGATCACATTTCAGATGTCACTGTAGCAGATGTTGGGTACTCTCATATGTTACATAGAATCCCTCCTCAATGCTATGATAAACCAATCGACACAACAAGTGTTTGCGAAGCAGTCGCGAAACCAGAATGC
>NC_031502.1:25519758-25536947 GCF_000237925.1 Schistosoma mansoni | reverse complement strand
CCAAACCCCGTTTAAAGCGTCGGACATTCGCTTTTCGTTCTCTCAATTTCGTAAACCACACGCCCGCCACGAGAAGGCAGTGAGTAGGACTTCCCTGGCAGAGGCTATATACGCGTGGCCATGTGAGAGCATTTCGAGAGGGAGAGCAGACTCTCCCCACTCTCGGCCGTACCAGGGCATTTGGGGGCTAAATGACAAAATCTGAGAAATTATGAATGGGAATTAAAAGCGTGGGAAATAAATAGTTATGCCAGATAAAGTCGTAACGTAATAAAGTTTGAAACAATCAAAGTACCAGAACCCAGGACGTGTCTAAACTAAATAAATACACAACTGGAATTAAATAGTTAATTAAATCGGTTTATAGCTAAGTGGCTTGAGTCGTTATAGAAACCTTAAAATACTAAATAAAGATAAACGGATGTACAATTAGTTATTTGAACATTGGGGGAAAGTACAAGACATTTTTATCAGTACTACACCAACCATTTATTGCTTATTAGTCATATGAACGACTGACTAGTTTTCTGTCAATATTCGTCATTCGGCACTTATTTATTAGTACCAATTCGCATAACTTAATAGTTATCATTTTATAGAAATTACCCCTAACAGCTACATCGTAACAGAAATTTTGTTCAGAAAATTGAACTACTATTCTATGGTAGCGATGATTATGGCTTGTAGTCATACATTCTGAACTTGTTGATTTTATTGAATGAGTGTCGTAGTAGTTTAAACCAGAAGTACAAAGATTACTCATTATCAATGTATGGTCGCACATATTGTGACAAACCAAACTGTTAATAACAGTGTTTGTTATTCTGGCACCGATTGATTATTCGTTGTCGACAGTTTTCTGTTGATGTTGGACAATAAAGTTTTGTAAAGTAGTCTAGCCGTTTGTTATGCTTCAATAATGAATCAGGTTTCACTCGATTTTCTGACTCTGTGAATTGGGACAGTCATATTAATCTTTACGTCTATACTTTGCAAAAACATCAATACAGTAGTCCCTGCATCTGTTTATTCTTCTGTAAATGTTTTCAGAATCATATATATGTCGAAGTAACTATTTTTAACACGTGGTAAAACCATGAACTGTGTCCAGAAGTATCATCTGTTCAACTGTCTTGTTTTTAATGTGTGGTCCCATAACCAGATGTTACATTGAAACATGACTGAATTAATCTCCATGGGACCATTAGTAATTGCAAAGAAAATACTATTATTCTGTTTCAGGTGCAACACTGATGACAGATCAGATCTTTCCTCACATACTCAGATACGATATCAGCTAACAATGTTAACACCGCCTAAAAAGTATATAAAGCAAAGTATTGTAGATCACTAACGTAGATGATCTATATCGAATGATTGGCGACCAGCTCGAGTTAGACCAACCAGCTAACGTCGAAGTCATACCTCACGGTTAGTACCCAATGTGGATTACCCTTCATCATATCCAGGTCCTATGGCTGCTTTAATGGCCATGCAACACAAATGACTTTATTACAGGTGTATTAGTAAGAGTAGGTACAAGAAAAAGAGTGCGACCACTACCGCATGGGCCAGTCCATGGCGTGCAATTAACTGATGCACGTTAGTTGTCGTTGATTTTGACGAAGATTGGTGAACTGTTCGATAATCAATGACCAGACTGCCGGATGATTTGGCTATGACTCAGCGACATTTCACTGGCCTTGCAATACCTTCCGTACAATGGTTAATTATTAAGATACTTTCGCCAGTCAGGGTAAACGACAATGTTATCAGAAAAGGAAATTAATCATCTGGGAGATATAAGGATTAAGTAGTCATCAATTAATACCTATACTAACAAAGAATAACTCATGGATGCACTGGCAAATATGGATATATGAATTATGAATACATACTTCAAGCTTAATTGAGTGGCTGTCTTTAAAACGACGATTTATGGAGATGCGGAACATTGTATAAGAATGAGTTCTTGAAGAATCAACTTTACTTGCAATGTAGATGACCACTGTACACTTCTCGGTCAACATATGGAGACAACTCTATATTGTTAAGGGGTTAACAAGCATGATGTACTGCTTAAGCCACTGCGATTCAGTGTTCAGCTTTGTGCAAGAGGTAAAATACTGCGTCCACTGATCCAGAGACTTCTTCTAAAATGGTTGTCTTCCTCTGCATTTGTTCGTGTCTATGGGATAGAAGAGCTAGGTGATCTGCGAAGTGCAAATCGTCTAGATGCATCCAAGCTGTCCATTTTATTCCGTGCTTCCCGTCAGGTGTCGAGGTCTTCATAATCCAGACAACCATTAGAATAAAGAGAATAGGAGAGAGCAAGCAGTCCTATCTGACACCGGTCCTCATTTGGAATGCATCTGTGAGCTGTCCTCCATGCAAGACTTTGCACAGTGGTCCGTAGCATGAACTCCGAACGATGTTGACGATCTTCTCAGGTACACCACAATGTCAAAGAAGGTTACACAAAGTTCGCCTATCCATACTGTCGAATGCTTCCTCATAGTCAATGAAGTTGATATATGGTGACGAGTTCCATTCAATTTATTGTTCAATGATGATCCGTAGTGTCGCGATTCGATCTGTGCACGAAATCCGGTCTATTGATCTCGAAGTTGGGCGTCTACTGATTCTTTAATTCGGTCCAACAACAATCTGTTGAAAGCCTTTCCTGGTACTGACAGTAGTGTGATTCCTCTGTAGTTCTCATACTTGCTCAGACCTCTCTTCTTTGGTATCTTCATGAGGTGTCTTTCTTTCCAGTCCATCGGCACTCGTTCTTCCTTCCAAACCTTCCTGACTAGAACGTGGAGCACGTTTGCGGCTACCTCTATATCTAATTTCAGTGCTTCGGCTGGTATATTGTCAGGCCCTGATGCTATCCCATTCTTGATTTGTCTGATGGCCATCCTGATTTATTCGATCGTTGACGGAGTGACAGTTGTAGGAAGGTCTGTGTGTGCTGCTTCCATGTCCGGTGGATTTAATGGAACAGGTCTATTCAAGAGTTCCTCGAAATATTCCACCAATCTGTTCATCTGTTCTTGAATCTCGGTGATTGTCTTGTCTTCTTTGTCCTTGACTGACCTCTTAGGTTCACCATATTTCTCTGCCAGTTGTGTCATATAGCTGTCTCATATTTCCTTCTTTTGAAGCTTTTTCCGCTGTCGTTGCTAGCTCTTCAACGTAGCTTTGTGTATGCGTTTGTTGGAAGAATATATTGTTGAATGCACATGAATTTGCAAATGTTTCACCATTCTCATTCCTTTCTCTCTATCAGTCCATGTTGTCCCATGATATCTTCATATCCGGTGTTGTCCATTCAGATCTTGGCGTTTAGATCTCCTATCGGGATCATGAGACCTTTTCTTAGGCAATTCGACATGATTGATTGCAGCCTCTCATGGAACTGATCTTTATTGTGGTCGTTGCTATCATTGGTGGGTGCATAACTGAACCTGTAGCTCTTCTAGAGTTACTGCCGGTCCCAAGCCCGGATAAAGGAGGAGGGTTGGGCATTGGGTCGGTAACCCCGTCCCGTAGAAAAAGATCTTGCTAAAAAACACCAACCAGATTAAACAAATTAAACCATTTAAACTCTGCCAAGGGAGTTGAAGGAAGAATTATGACGCCTCATGGTGAAAGCCGAGAACCTTCGGAAGTCACGAGGCCGATGCCTCTTCTAACAATCAGAGCAACAATTTTCATAGGTACATGGAAAACATGGAATGAATATGTTTTAACAAAACAGATGCTTAGCTCTCAAATTTAAAAACAAATTTTTAACATTTTCCGGAAATTGTGTAAATTTTAAAATTTTCTAGTCGATTACTTACTGGAGTGTCGGTAGGCAACCTTTGAATAACTTCTTCACCGATATCTAGTGAATTTAAATCGTCGCCTGAGAAGTGGATGCGATCAACATCAGTAAATTTTTCCGTCAACTGGCAGAGATGATAAACTTCTTCACGATAAAGGGCCGTGTAACTGACCATTCCTGCCATCCATGGATAGCAGACAAGACCAAGAAACCAATGTGCACTGAAAGAGTTTTAACAATGACGACCAATCAATCTGAATATACAGAATGTCATGCGGTTTATAAAAGGTAAACAATCAGAATCAGTGACGGTGGGTTAATTTAAATACTAAAGAACAATAAACAATTGTAGTAGTGACTAAGAGAAAAAATGTAACTAGAACTATATTTATAATATAACTTTTATACAAAGTTTGATTGGATGTACTTGGTTTCCGTCAGTATTTCTAGTGTAAGAGTTCATGACACAACTCGCCTAAAGAAATCGACGTAGATGAAGGAATATTCAAAGTTTTAAATCAATAAATAAGCTATCAGCTGATTATTTATCTAAAACTAAACTGACAGTAGTACATACCAGTATTTACATGAACGACTATCAGAAACAGTAAACATCCAGTCTAGAGATTCAACAAAGATTGCGTCGAACCTATTTTAAGTTTAATCATTCAGAAATACTGTGGTCACATTACTCGGGACTTCGTCAGACGAATTGTGTTATATCGTAGGGCAAGCACTCAATGGTTAAGGAATACTTTTTTAAAATCACGCTATAGTTTTGTTGTCTGTTTCGTCAACTTTGATTCGCGCAACTACATGGTATCATCAACTCTCATACCAAATAAAGTGAAAGCAAAATCCAAGTACATAAATCTGTACTCGATAAATTAGTTATATTATTCTAGACTATGACATATTTTAGTCTCTTTAAAGGCAGCATGTTGTTTTACGGAATTATTATTCTAAGTTTTTACAATATTATATGTTAATAATTCCACAGAATGTAATTGTCGTACTGAATAAACTTCTATTATTAGTCTCAAATATTTTCTACGAAAAAGGTGTTCATTGGGGGAATTTTCCGTCAAACTGAACGAACCATGTGATGCACCCAATAACATAATAATTCTGACTAACCCAAATACAAGTTTGTCTGATTGTTTATCGCAGATATCCTACCAAGTTAATGGAAGTTGAGTGACTGCTCAGTAATGTTTTGCAAAATAGAAGTAGAGTAGGTAAATGACCGTGTCAATACATCATTAACACTGAGAAACGAAGTTCATGAGTGGTCATGCCGAAGTTTTTATGTAAGTGGTCCGGTTTTTGCGTGATCAGTACCGCGAACTGCAGTACTCTTTGAGACTTAGATATTCTGAAATGGAGTCTGAGTACGATTGTAAGTGTACACTACTGAGGATTGTGAAACTAGAAAAGTTTGACAACACTAAATTAACAAGTTCGATGAATATTCAATGTGAAAACAAATAATCCTAAAAATTCAACTAGCTTAACATAATTCAATCCATGTTTAAAAAAATCAATTTTTCGGAGACCTACCATTCATTAATTGGAATAATAATATAATCTTTACTGAAAAGATCGACTCGACGTGTCCATTTCGCAACATTGGCATGCTGAGCAAAAATTGTTCTATGAAAACAACATGAATTGGAAATGGAGGAATTGAATATTTTCTGAAGAGGGTGGTAGTATATTGAGAGTGTTTTTGAATACTTGTCGGATTATGTTCAAATTTCGTTGAGGATTCGTCAATCATATAAATATAGAGAAAATCTTCCCAACTAATGTTTACTTGTGTCATGACGTTAACACAGAGATAAACGTATTTTGATGCAATGATATTACAGTTGAAATAATTTCGGAATTATCACTAAGAACTTTCGGTGCGGGTGAATAAATTACTGATTCAGTGAGTACAGCGAAATAGCGGAGGTGAAGCTGCACAGTTTCTCCTTACCAGAAATAAGTCGACCAATTATTCTACTCAACTTTGTTGTTATTAACGATTGGTATTTTAGTCTTCATCTTTTTGTACCCTGATATTCCTATGAGAATTTTTAAGAAACTTACACGCTTAAATTACATATAAAGATGTCAATTTAGATTAGTTAATGAGTTGTATACTAATCACTTTTGTGACATGTTTGGTATTTTTCGAAACCGTGAAATTCATAGCTGTTGTTATTCGTAAGTTTGAGAGATATTGTATTCATCAGCTTATTTTTAGTGTGTATTAGTGATTGAACAAGTCCATCTTGTTTTTCGTATAGTCTGATAAGAAACAACAGGGGAATGTCATTGATATATGGAAAATTATTTTGTCATACAGCCTACAATTCGTTTATAACAGTATGGAGATATGTCTACATCATGCATACTGGTTTAATGCGTTATGAGTTTCTCAGATATGTTAAACATCAATGAGATTTCTTACTGTTATAGTTAATGCTGACAATTGTAAAATGTCAAGAAATAAAATCAGGGATAAAGAGGATAAATATTTAGTAATTGAAAAAATACATAATCAACATGTTTTTAAATGTGACGGCTGGCAGCTGTATTCACTGGGTAGTTAGAATTCGGTGAACTGGAATCAATAAACATAAAAAAGTTAACCTGGAACTAGTGAGGCAGTAACAAATAAAAATGCGATAGATGGAACGTGTATCAATTGATGAGGTTGGGCCATGTTATGCGAATCCTACCACTGACTGCTCATAAGAGTTATATGCTGGTTAATAAAGAATTAGGTTAGAAGCCTAAAGGCAGCCAAGTGAAGACATGGTATGAGTTCATGAAGTCACTGACAACCAGTCTGAGCTAGGTGAGTTAAGGCAAGGTTCACCACTGTTTCCAACCACAATAGTCGTAAACCGTGGATTGGTGACAAGTTAAAATCAATCCCAGTGAAGCAGTCAGACTGATTGTTTGTGTTTCTGTAAATGTTGAGCTCATTGTCATTCCACACGGTTCACTCTTCGGTTTCACCTGTTCTTTTTAATCTTTAACTCTTGTTTAGATTTTCACCAGTTTCCCCGCATCCCGTATTCTAACTTGTTCTCTCACTATGATAATGTAAGACATGACAACTCGATTCCATACATATTTGTTATAGATCTAGAAGTTGCCAAAGACTGACTAAGAACAACAAAGTATGATGGCTTTAGTGAGGCGTTAACCCCAATAAAAAGTGACTACAGGTTTTGCCAGCAGAAAACCGAAGAGGAAATTTTATTAGAAAACGAATATTATTTGTATAGAGATACAGATCTTAAGGCACTCACAATTTACTCCTGTTTAACCCGGAGGGCTCCTTAAGAGGAATATTAGTTTTTCTGCTGAAACGGCTTGTCAAAGTATTGATTAGAGTACTTCCATACTCACAATTCATTAGATCCCAAAATCAGTATATCACTTCATCTCTGTCGTCAGTAGTCAGCTAGAAATGCTGATTTAGACTTCATTTTGTTAATACGCAGTATTTTTAATGAGTATTGCGTCTGCTTATATTTTGTGCATAATCTTGTAAATATCTTCATTGCTCCATACAAGATCGTTATTCTGTTAAGATCCTGATTAGCAATAAACGACTTCAATTTTATTATAGATACAGTAACTTTCTATATTGATATAAATAAATGATTTCAAGTATGTTTAGAGTGACTTAATTAGCAAGATACAGTCTGATATATACGTTTTAAAACTAAGGTCTTTTTATTTAAAATAATAGTGATTAAATGAAAAGTATTTATTTATTTGAACATAAATTAGTACAAGAAGGAACCAAATATATATGTGCCACACAATGAAAATGAGATTATGAAGAGGTAGGAAATGGAGAGTGAGTATAATAAAAGAAGAGCAACAATGGACTGAAATTAGTGTATGAGAGTGAAATAATAATGGGGGAAACAGTTCAGTCAATAAAAATACAACCAGAAAGAATTCTTTCAGTTAAAGAAGTTACATTCACTTTCATGAAGAAGGTAAAAGAAAGTTACAGCGCGATCGCCACTAGCTTCTATTCTGAGCCATGTGCGACAACGTCTCTAGCCACTGTGTGCACCATATCTAGAACCCCAACCACAGAAGCCAGCCTTGTGCAGCTTTCTTTTATACCACGACACCATGTAGTGCACCGACCACCTTTTCTCTTTTTCCAACTGGTCATTGAATCGGCAAATAATGAACAATATGGAACTCGCTGTAATGACATTCTTAAGACATGTCCAAGCTATCGAAGTCGATGTCTCAAGATGGTGACACCAATCGAAGTATCGTCTCTGTGCCTCAACACACGATGGCAAACCTCTGCATCAACATGACGTTGCCACTGGATGTCAGCAATTCCTTGGAGACAACGATGATTAGACACAGAGGGTGCTGTCAGTCTTGTAAAAGTACCTTGCACTTAGAAGGTGTAAACCACATGCCATACCTACGGATACTAACTGCCAACTGATTAAATGCGGACTGGATGATTTAGATATCATCGCACAGTAAGACAATATCATCCACACACTCAAGGTCAAAGAGTCGTTCTCAAGATGATAGATCCACACCACCATTACCCACATCCATCAGAGCTGTTTTCAGAATCCCATTGATGGCAAAGTTGAAGAGGAATGGTGAGATTGTGTGAGCCTCTCTAACTTCTCTGCTTGAGTGGAACAATCGAGGGAGGTGGTTGTATGCTCTCACTCTACCTGGGGTGTTTGTATATAGGGCTCTTAAGGTGTGAGTAAACTTTTCAAACACACTCTTCTTCAGTAGACAATCTCAGAGAACAGTCCTGTCCAACGTATTGAAGGATGTCTTAATGTTAAGAAACACTACGATTGTTAGCTAGTAATAAATATTATGGTGTTCTAAACTTTGGAACGGGATGAAGATCTGATCAATGCATCCTCGACCAGAACGAAAACCAGTCTGTTTCTGGAGAGTCAATATTTACCGGGTTTTGAACGAAGTATGGTATGACTTTATAGAGGTGTGTTGGGGTTGCGCTAAAAATTGGTATACATTGAAAATCAAGGCCTAAATATATGCAACATGAAAAGAGTGAGTGTTATACGTATTTTCGAAGTCGTAAAAACAATATTAGCTTTTTTGATGTGTCTGCTACTTGACTAGTTATATTTTTTACTGATGATATGGGCAGATGATGAGATATGGAAGAGAGGGTAAGATTAGTTGTTGTATGATATCCGGTATAATTTATGACGATAAACAGTGTAATAAATACCAGTAAGTTTCAAGTGAGATTTCATTTTAAAGTGAAAGTAAAACACAAATACACATAACATTAAAAACTTTGACGGACATGTATAATTTACGAGGAAAGGAACGTAAATATAATACAAAAAATAACACCAATAAAAACACCAAACTTTGTAAGATTTGTACATACTCATCCGTGATTTCTGAACTCTTTGGTAAATTAGTTGAAATTGTAGAACCACGTACATCACTCGATATATAACCACCACTCGCCAACCGACTGTAGAAAAATACATTGAACAAATAAGTGGCTTGTTTTTGGAAACTTGTAAGCCTTTCGAAATATAAGTATTTGAGATAGAAGTTAATTATAGCATCATTTAAAAGAGCTCCAGGTGCAAGACATTCAATATCATTATTGGTTATTGTTATACTGTCGGTAGACCCAGGAGGTTTGTAATCGAACTTCCTATAATCAATAGAACACGATTAAAATATACACACTGTTCATTTGACACTAAGATAAGTAAAAAGTTCAACATTAAAATACAATAGTGTGTTCTGTGCATACAATTTGTATGTGTAGACGACAAAAGTTGGTTCGAAAACTAAATCATTTAATATCAGTAAAGTTTAAATACCAATCATTCGAAGATGATAATAACAAAAATAAGAAAACAGTTAAATTACACTAACTCCCTTGACTATAATCGTTTCGAATAAAGAATAAATGCAAGCACATTATTTAAATAAACACTACTTAATGAATGATAATTACTGATTAACAGAAATCATTTTTATTCAGCTGTAAAAAAAAGTTTGTTATTATAGTTAGTGTTGACAAAACAGCCAATGCAACTATGAGTGTTAATTTCACCGGATACATAAGGAAACTTAAATTCCAAAAAAAGATAGAGTAGTGGCAGCTGGCTTTATTGATCTAGAAAATTACACAAGTCAAAAAGAAATGCACACAATAAGAAGGTAGTTGACGTCCACAATTTTCGGCATATTAAAACCTAGAGAGAGGAAAGAAACCCGAGTTTACCAATGTTTGTGTAATAATCAAGAAGCAAATGGAGGCTTGTATAGACGTGAAGATATGGAAGCATTAATATCTTTGTCAGTGAACTCAGTGTTAGAAAATTTACAGCAATGCCCCTCTATGTAGATTTCTAATGACTTATAATATTTATCATTGTCAGTTGACTTGATGTTACATGATGATAACGTACAACGTTAAGTGGCTTAGCAAGTGACAAAAAAAAAGTAAAATGTTATTAAAACCACATACTTTAAGACTTACATGGAATCTTCATCAGGATTTGTAGATGATTCAGTTTGGGGATTACCACTGTTAGTCAGAGAAGATGACCTCGCATTCTGAATCCATTCGCCAGTATTTTCTTCAGAGAGAATGATTAAATCGTCACACTCTTTATTACACTTCATAAAAGATTAGGAAAAAAAGCATTGTAAGAATACAGGGTCACTGTCAAGTATTAAATAAATTAAGTTTAGATTGTGAAGCATTAGAGTTGAACAATACGAGATACAATGACGATCAGAGAGACCCAAATAATTTAATCGAGCTTCTTCCCGAGAGTTGAAATATCTTCATGTGGAAAAATTATGTCTGGTAATGAAAGCTAAATCTCAGAAATACAAGAAACTGAAGCTCCTTAAGACAGATATAGAGCAATAATTTATCCAGATAGATGAAATCTCCAGGCAGTGTGAGAGACCGAGAGAACCATTCCAATAGTCACAGAGGTGATAAGATACGGCAGCACTCGATAGCGAGGATAGAATAACCTCGTGGAATTTAAGTGACACTATAAACCATGTGAGATTTTCACCATCACACGGAACTCCTACAACTAATTGAATTGCAAATTAGTGGTTGAAGCCCATCTTATAGATACATTTCAAGTGGAAACTTGTGTCAAGACAAGGCGGTTTACTCCCGCAGTTTCCCTTTCTACTAGCCGTAGACTAGATTATGAACACCTCCACATCTCACGAAAAGCATGGAATTTAGTGCACATGTTGGACACAGATGATTGATTTGGACTAGATATTGCACTGATGCTCTCCAAATAAAGGCGGAAAGCGCTTATAGGATGAGAAACTCAAGAATATAGGGTCATCAAAGCACTCTCCAAAACAAAGAAAGGGATCACAATGAATGTCTTTCAGTGTTAAGATGATTAGCTTGGATGTCGGTAGACGATTTGGACTTCGAAGATGACCTAGCTCTCCTATCTCTTACACAGCAAAAAATGAAGACCAAGATAGCCGGTGTAGCAGCAGCCGTCTCTACAGTAGTATGTCTAAACATTTACGACGGAAAAAGTAAGATCCGAAAATATAACACAGCCAGCAACAACCGAATCACACTTGATGGAGAAGCTGAGGAAGAGGTGGGGGCCTTCACGTACCTGGGGAGTATCATTAAGAAAAAAGAGGGATCTAATGAATTTGTGAGGATACGTATTGGCAAAACAAGGGTCAACATCCTTACAACTGAAGAGCACCTGGAACTCAAAACAACCATCACTCGAGACCAAAGTCATAATCTTCAATACGAACGTCAAGACAGCTCTATTGCACGGGTCTGAAACTTGGAGAACTACTACAACTATGTTAGAACTTGTGCCCGAGTGGATGCCTTGTTAATGTATGACGTGATAAGACCGCCAATCAGAGAGCGGCGAATTATCGATTGGAACAGTGACACACGAAAACCGTATGAGCAGTCTAGAGTGCTTATCGGTCCTGCTTCTGCCTAGCCAAGCCAGTTCAGTCCAGAAACACCAATAACAGCCTCTGCAGTATGAATCCTTGTATTTCAAACATACTGAGTTTATATACCAAACAGACTGACCACATCGTCACAATAAAATAGAAAATAACATTTGTACAATATTTAGCCAAATGTGGTTGTGAATGTGAGAGGCAGCAATTAATAGACTAGGGATAACTCAAGAATGGTAAATCGTACAATAATAGTCTATAGGTCAAAATAAAGCTTATAATAAGGGGAACATGAATATGAATAGTTTAGTTATTTAGCGATTATACAATAAAAATATTTGCATAATACTGGTCCATAAATGGATGCCACAGTTACCATTCACTCTTGTTATCGAGACATAACAAACAATCATCAAAAAGGTATCCATAAACAGATGTCTACGCACGATACTTCAGATCCATTGGCTGGAGACCACCAGCAATAACCTACTGTGGCAGAGAACAGACCAGCTTCCAACCGAAGAGAGGATTAGGAAAAGACTCTGGGGGTGGGTAGGACACACACTGGGGAAATTATCAAACTGCATCACGAGACAAGCCGTTACTCGGAAGTAAGAAGAGGTAGACCACAGAACACATGAAGCCCCCAAATGCCCTGGTACGGCCGAGAGTGGGGAGAGTCCGCTCTCCGAATGTCCGACGCTTTAACCGGGTTGGTGGACACGGAAAGTCCACCTAGGGGAGTTGGAAAACCCTGATTCCAAACCAATGGTGCACATGGGCTCCAGTATCTTGATGGAACAAATGGCGTATGAACCAATTGTTGGTCACCGGCTACCATGGGACTGCATCTCCTCACGATGCTCCACCGCCTTGTGGGTTAGACCTTTAGGTCAAAGGCTCTGGGTGTGGTCCCCTAAGGAAACTACCTGCTTCGGTTTGGGCACCCGGGCAGTATCACAGCCCACACACAAATCAAATGAAATGAAATGACAACTAATACTGGAAATACTATTCTCGCTTCTACTAGAAGCAAGACAATGCACATTATTATTATTATTTTTATTATTATTATTTACCTCGTCAGTTATTCGCTCCCTTTTATTCTAAATTTGCATATCCTTACTTTCCAACTTATGCAGCAGCTCGCCCATGGTGGAAACTCTGTTCTATCTAAACGATCTCCAGTCATTGTCTGGTCGACAGTTAATGCTTCTACCGAATACGAATACTGAACCAGTCTTTCTGAAACCACGTACGCCGTTCAAGCTGGCTGAGCTTGACCACAAACGAAGGCTGTTACTCAACGAAATTGGGCAAAGCTTGCGTAAGGACCGAGAAGCCTGGTGGTCGGTGCGTGCTAATGAGATGGAAGCAGCAGCTGCATCTGGTAACTGCCAGAAGCTCTTCCAACTCATCCGAGCCACTGGCAGCAAGAAGTCTGGTGTGAGTGAAACGATCTGTGAGGATGACGGGATGCCAATCACTAACATCTCTCGACGTCTTGGAAGATGGGCGGAATTTTTCGAAGAGCGGTTCAACTGGCCTGCTGCTCCGGAAACTTCGATCAGATTGTCCTACCCTCCATGGCCGGTGAAGACTGATCCACCAAACGAGGCGGAAGTCCGCAAGGAACTCCAACTCTTGAAACGCTAAAAATCGCCGGGCCCGGATAACTTACCTTCGGCTCTTTTTAAAGATGGTGGTGACTTTCTGGCTAAGGGATTGACTGCGTTGTTTACAAAGGTTTGGGAGCTAGAAAGTGTTCCAACGTCAAGGAATGAGTCGATAGTTGTCCCTATCTTTAAAAAGGGTTCACGTTGTTCCTGTAACAACTATCGAGGAATAAATCTACTTCCGATCGCATCCGAACTATTGGCTTCTGTCATTCTTCGTAGGTTGTTTAAAACCCGAGAACGATTGACTCGCGAGGAGCAGGCTGGTTTTCGTCCTGGTTGAGGATGCATTGATCATATCTTCATCCTCCGCCAAATGTTAGAACACCGTCATACTTATCGCAGGCCATCAATCGTAGTGTTTCTTGATATCAGGGCTGCCTTCGATTCGTTGGACAGGACTGTTCTCTGGGATCGCCTATTGCAGAAGGGCGTGCCTGAGAAGTTTATTAACATCTTAAAGGACCTGTATACAAACACCTCAGACAGAGTGAGGGCATACAACCACCTTTCTCCCTTGTTCCATTCAAGCAGTGGGGTTAGGCAGGGTTGCCCGATCTCACCATTCCTCTTCAACTTTGCCATCAACGACATTCTGTAAACAGCTCTAATGAATGTGAGTAATGGCGGTGTGGATCTGTTGCCTGGAGAAAGACTTCTCGACCTCGAGTATGCGGATGATATTGTCTTACTGTGTGATAATGCCCAAGCCATGCAATCCGCACTTAGTCAGTTGGCAATCAGTGTCCGCAGGTACGGCATGTGCTTTGCACCCTCCAAGTGCAAAATACTCCTACAAGACTGGCAGGATTCTAACCCTGTATTCAGCCTGGGTGGTGAGCAGATTGAAGTAGTTAAGAAGTTCGTGTATCTATGTAGTTGCATAAGTGCTGGTGGTGGCGTGAGTGATGAGATTGATGCACGTATAATGAAAGCCAGAGCGGCTTATGCCAATCTGGGCCATCTTTGGCGCCTTCGTGATGTTAGTCTGGCTGTAAAAGGTCGGATCTACAACGCGTCGGTGAGAGCAGTTTTGCTCTATGCTTGTGAAACCTGACCTCTCCGAGTTGAGGATGTTAGACGAATCTATGTGTTTGGTCATCGTTGTCTCCGAAGGATTGCTGACATCCAGTGGCAAAACAACGCCAGCAAGACCAGACAAGGATGCTACGGGGTCCGCGAAGAAACGCACGTAAAAGAAGCCTTTTGAAGCGACAGATGGAGAGCGAATTTGTAGTACTTCACTAGAGTCTTGAATACGGGTCTCGGATAGACAACAAACGTCAACATTAGGACTTTCTAAAGACATAGCTAGCCCTATCTGTTGTCCGATCTGCATTAGTGTGCGAACGTTGAAGTAAGCCAGCTTGAACGGCGTACGTGGTTTCAGAAAGACTGGTTCAGTATTCGTATTCGGTAGAAGCATTAACTGTCGACCAGACAATGACTGGAGATCGTTTAGATAGAACAGAGTTTCCACCATGGGCGAGCTGCTGCATAAGTTGGAAAGTAAGGATATGCAAATTTAGAATAAAAGGGAGCGAATAACTGACGAGGTAAATAATAATAATAAAAATAATAATAATAATGTGCATTGTCTTGCTTCTAGTAGAAGCGAGAATAGTATTTCCAGTATTAGTTGTCATTTCATTTCATTTGATTTGTGTGTGGGCTGTGATACTGCCCGGGTGCCCAAACCGAAGCAGGTAGTTTCCTTAGGGGACCACACCCAGAGCCTTTGACCTAAAGGTCTAACCCACAAGGCGGTGGAGCATCGTGAGGAGATGCAGTCCCATGGTAGCCGGTGACCAACAATTGGTTCATACGCCATTTGTTCCATCAAGATACTGGAGCCCATGTGCACCATTGGTTTGGAATCAGGGTTTTCCAACTCCCCTAGGTGGACTTTCCGTGTCCACCAACCCGGTTAAAGCGTCGGACATTCGCTTTTCGTTCTCTCAATTTCGTAAACCACACGCCCGCCACGAGAAGGCAGTGAGTAGGACTTCCGTGGCAGAGGCTATATACGCGTGGCCATGTGAGAGCATTTCGTGAGGGAGAGCGGACTCTCCCCACTCTCGGCCGTACCATGGCATTTGGGGGCTCTATCATTATTATATTCTAGACACTATATTAGTCAAACCGATCCCTCTGTGATTGTCACAAGACGACTTTTGCCTTTTCCTATAGACTTGCCCAATCAGTGATTGGAACCAGTCAGATGGAATTACGTACAGTTCCCAGGTTCTACCTGAGACCTCAGTCAATCTCGCTGCTAGTACAGGACCACCATACTTAAAAATCTCAGGGGTAAACCTGTCAGGGCCTGCTGCTCTCCCACGCTTCAGATTTCCTATAGCTTCTTCAACCTCGTAGAGAGTTGGAGGATTTACATTAACTTGCCATTCAGGCTGACTGGGGATTGTGGGAAACTGAAGTGTAGCTGAAGGCCAGTTGAACTGATCCCTAGTGTTCTGCCCATCGATCCAATCTCCTGGATTGAGAATGGAAAATATGTACATCTTTTTCTGAGATAGCTTCACTGACATGGCGTTGTTTTTTTTCAAATTTAAGGACGTAAAAAGTGAATTGATATTTTACAATCAATAGATACATCAGTACGGACTTCCAGTGTGTTGACACGTTTCTTGTGCAGTAGGATAAGAGTTCAGAAGTGGAAAGATATTTCACCGATAAAATTCTATTACTTACAATTAGTAAGTAGTCAATGTACCAAATTGTTTATTTTGATGTGGCAACTTTCCCTACTTTAAAAGTATTAGGTCAGCATACGAAATCAAGTCCAAACCACGATTAGTTGTTTTTGCTTACAGAAAGTATATTTAAATACTTTTACTGCGAATTCTACCATTTCAATTGATTTACCTAAGTTACCAATGGGAAAGAGCATGATATCAATAGGATCAGTTTATTAGGTGATAAAAAACTGACCATTATCAAACATACCAAAATTGTTTCGGCTCGTTTGGTATTCCAGTATCTTGAGTCAACCTACCATCTTGTATAAATCCAATCAATGAAACAGAGGTCCAGATTTATTAAGATAGGACCATTAAGCTAAAAATCCACTTTATTTTCAACACGGGAAGCTGAGAATGATTTCTAGACTTTATACAGAAGGTTGATTGGAGTCACTAAAATGTTTAAATTTGATTAATAAACTGGATTATTGGCAATCCAATCTCGCTAGAAAACACGCCATACCGAGTATTTTTATATCGCAGGAATCGTTATTGAAAAAGTACTTGATTATGATTAAAACGAGTTGCAGACGTTTTTGTAGAAGAAACTGGTTTACAATACTGACAGTTTTAAGAACAATGAAAAACACCAAGAAAACGGAAGTCTAACATGTCATTCGGAAACAGCATTAACTAAGTCCTTAGTAGAACCCCAGACTTAGAAATTTGATGCACAACAGACTAACCAAAAATTTTAATGCTTAGTGTTTTCTGAAAGTGGTAGCAACGACTATGCACAATTACAATCCTGAGAAATTCCATGAATAGGAGGACGGAACACTTAATTGCAGATAGTTTTAAATGCAGACCGGTAGTTACCACTGATAGTCAGCAAGCGACGTGCAGCTGTTTCACTTCTATTTAAGATCCATGAGTTTTTAATGGAGCTTGTGTTTCTGAGCTGGATGGTTTGGTCGG
>NC_031502.1:25483201-25519558 GCF_000237925.1 Schistosoma mansoni | reverse complement strand
CACAAACTTCAGGTAGACTTCTACCTAAAGTTTGTGCCGACCAAACCATCCAGCTCAGAGAACAAAACTCCATCAAAATCACACACCTGAGCTACAAATCACCATCTCAGAGTCGTAAGTATTTTCATAATCTAGAACATAACCCATACGCCAATAATTAAAATACAGTTGGAACACCAATCTTGCATAAACTACTCAACTAGATACTTATCCACCGTTATAAGCAACATAATGCAAGATAAATGTAACAAAATCCTGAGTGAATAACCTAAACTTTGTGATCAATGAAATAAGGAGTGAGAACAGATGCCTAAAAAAGATGATGAATAATATTTACACCATACCTCAATTAGGACATCTTTATACTACTATTGGAATTAAGACACGTAAAACAATTCTTTAACTTACTTCACTTATTGTCAGTTTTCCTTGGACAGTACTTTCGCTTTCCTGAGGAAGTGAACTTGAGTTATTTGTGAGTTGGATGCCGGAGTGAGTGAGAGTATTTATTACATTAGTCAGCAGACCTCCCTCGTTTGTTTGTTTGTCAACTTGGGATGAACTAGATTCCAGATTTGAAATAACATTCTTGTCAGACTTGGTTTGAGCTTGATCGACTTGGTTAGAAATCTGAGACTCACGAAAAGTTGAATTAGTTCTTTTAGATTCAGCACGTGGCAGACGAAGGCCACAACTAGAAAGAATTTCCCTAGCTTTTTCTGCACTACAATTTATGTCACAAGATCCATTTTCACGAACCCGATTAGCTAAACCTTCAAGATCATCTACTGTTACATACAACAAGTCGCTAGCAGATGGTTCCCGAAATACCAAAATTAACCATTTGACGCTTGCTTTAAAATGAATAAATGGAAAGGGTTTGCAAAACCATATGATCAAAACATATTCAAATAAATTGACTCCCTAAATAAAAATGTTTACTAAGGAATCTAACACATTTAGTTTTGTATGGACGAAATAATGAGTGGAAACTATGTAGTTACAAAACTAAAGATTCCATTAAGATTACAGGAGAACGGTTTTTAGCCGAACGCTTTATAGTCTTATTAACAAAGATGTTAAGTCACTGCTTGTTACAACAAATTTCGATGAACTAAACGGTGCTAAAGTACCCTATTTATTGGTCAAAATGAAGTCAAATTTTTTAAATTTTCAGACTTCTTTCAACAGTAATTAGTACTAAAGAGTAGTAGGGACATAATTTGGTTGTGCTGCATGTTAGTTTGAAGATTCTTAAAAGCATGACTAAGGTTAAAAATGGATGTTTCAGAGGTGGGTTTACCGAGGAATTACTTTATTTATTTATTAATTATCCGTTTGAACAAAAACATTGGTACAAAGAAGCATCAAAATATATATGCACCACACAAAGTATTTATCATTTAGTTTGTGTGGACTGGGATATTGTCCAGGTCCCTAAACCAAAGCAGGTGATTTTCTTAGGGAGCCACTTCTCAAGCCTTTGGCCCTGAGGTCTAATCCACAAGGCAATGAATCAATGTTAGGAGATGAGGTCCTCTGGTAGCCGGTGGTCAAGAATAGGTTTATACGTCATTTGTTCCCTCAGTAGCGTGAAACCTATACGCACCAATGGTTTGGAATTACGGTTTTCTAGTTCCTCTAGGTAGATCATCCGTACTCACTAGCCTGGTTTAAGTGCTCGACGCTTGCTTTTCGTCCTCTCGATTTCGTAAACAACACCCCCGCCACGAGAAGGGAGTGAGTAGGACATCTCTAGTAGTGGCTATATACGCGTGGCCATATGAGAGCATTTCAGGAGAGAATGGACTCTGCCACACTAGGCCGGTACCAGGGCATTTGGGGCAGCTAAGTTATCATAGCAGTATAATTGATCTGAGAATTTGTAATTTTTCAGGGTATGTAACCAACATCGTAGAAGATCAATTACAAACCTATTTAAAAACAATCAAATTATTCAACGGTGGTCATCCTTCTTGTTATGATTTATATCTGTTGTAGGAGTAGCTGAGATATTGAGTTTAAGATCAGTCAGCGAAATGGAATTAAATGAGGCAAAACTGTATGAATTGACTACTGCAAGTTCATTACTGATATCGACAATAACGAGGAAGGATTATGGTTCATGAATGTACGTAAACTGGTCGATCATATAGTAGGTTGTGAACAAAGAATCATGACTGTGGAACTATACTGAAAGTTCCGAACAGATGATCCTTTTGAAGGGAATAATTGTAACGATGACCAAATCAATATACTATCCCGTTTTAAAAGAGACTATTACACAGAATCTATTTCCTAGCAGAGTTGAGTAAGCTCTAAGAGAATACTGAATAGGAACACAGAACATTTCTCTACAAACTGGTAAGAACACAATCTCATGTATCTTTAGTGTTACAACTGATATCCTGTAAGCAATTTTGAAGAAAGTATGTGAAAAGTATATGGTTATTACCTAAAAAAATACTATTGTGCTACCCGGATAGCCCTTTGTGGGTTAGTGAAAAGCGCTCACAAGTACAATATGTACTGAGTAAGATCAAAGTGCAAAGAGCTACAAGAGTGACAAGGGCTTTCGCTTGCATTGAACAACCGTTTTCCCTGAACAGATCACATCCAGTAATGGCCACACAAGGCAAACAGTAATGGGGTAGGGAATGATTATATTCATGGTGATTTAATCTATTGCCATTATAAGTATTATGCTGCTTGATTCCACTTTAGGCGTGTCATTCCACTGGATCTCATGATATCCATTGATTTCCAGAGCTGATATTTGGTAATCAGGTCAGTTTATGATATAACGTCGTGAGAAAGACAAATATATTTACATAGGAACCATTAGCTCATAACTGGGTGATCAGTATCTGTTTGGTTACCTAGACTACGAACCTATGGTCACAGTTTACTGTGCGATGAAGCCAATCCAAAATTATAGTTTGGTCACGCAACGAAAAATGAATGGTACTAGAAAGCAACATGCTTCCTAGTAAGACATTACATGGTAACTGATTAAAAAAACTCACGCAGAATGAATTCCTTGATTCTGAGCAATTCAGAAAGCTGTGACTTGAAGGAAATAGATGGTTTGACGAAAATCACTTGAAGGGTTTCGCAGAAAACAAGCATTTCCATATTATTGTGTTGGATGGTGACACTAGTCCACACGCCTGGAAAATAGAAAACGTAAAAGGCTTACCTTCTACTTTAACTTTGCATGAAATGGAAGATGAACTGATGCAACAATCTTCAGCACGACCATCAAAAATTCCTGACCTTCCGATACTGAATATGTTAAGAGGAACAAGGTGAGTGTTGTTGGCCATCCTTGATCTTTTCACGGATGGTGTGCCATTGGATGATGGTATGACAGGTTCTGTCTTAGTAGAAGATTTCAGAGAGGTGTCAGAGAAATCAATAACTTTGCTGCACATAGTACACCTGAAGTCAGTGGGACAAGCAAAGCCGTGACAGTTCGGTTGAGGACACTTCCAAAACCTTTTATTTTTTTCTTCATGAACAGTTCTGTGAAAATAAATCTTTTACAAACACGCAAATGCATACGGTGACTTCCTATTCAGTGCATCTTGGATCTCTCGTAACATCATAATCTGAAGGCCAACGAACCGCGCCTTCTAGGTCAAATCCAAGTTTTAATGAACGAATGCAATACCAGGTGAGCAAACTAACATTTTTTTTGTTTTACTTGATTTATAAGCTTCGAAAGTAGTTTCTAAATCTGCCGATTGTGGTGATAAACCAAAGAAAAAATAAAAAATAAGATCATATGAATGATAAATTGATGGTACATATCATAGCACGAATATTTGGTGTCAGGTTGTTAGGTTTGGAGGTTGTATAATTCGTTATCTGCCGAAGGTTTCTACCAAAACTTAAGCAAAAAACAATTAGCCATCTAAGTTGTCCACTAAATGGAAGTAATAATATGTCACAGCTCAGTTGCAAGGATAGTTGAAAGCATTTCAAGAGTAACAGTCACGCCAGAGCATCTAACGAATAGACCACTGAGCCGGCATCCAGCGGTGTTAATGTCTAACCTCGACCAATCCACGAAATTGCGCGACCAACTTCAATTGTACTGAGGTAGATACCTGTCTCTACCTGACATGGAGTATCTCCACTGGCCACGACTTCTCACTAGAACTCCAGGAATTACCTAAAGGAGCCAGTCACCAGTGGTTGAGGTTAGACATTAACACCACTGGATGCCGGCTCAGTGTTCTATCGGTTAAGTGCTCTGGTGCGAGACTGGTAGGTCCTGGGTTCGAATCCCGCGAGGCGGGATCGTAGATGCGCACTGCTGAGGAGTCCCACAATAGGACGAAACGACCATCCACGGTGGTCTAGCTTCGATTGACTCATGATCTGAACTACATAAAATTACTAAAATCTCCATAAAACCCCCTGCTGATAATGATCAACTATTATTTTGAATCTCATTAACCTCGATGTTTTGCCGAACTTTGAACTTGTTTGTCCATACCTTCAACCGTGAGCATTTTCGGTTCCACGCCTTCATGTTTTGGATTGATTTAAAAGTCACTATTTGTCTAAAACTACCTCACTTTAGTTTACCCGACGTAGGAAGGCTGAAGTGACGATAAGCATTCTGTATTCCACCTACTAGGTTGTATGTTGCCTTTGCGCCCCAGTATACATGCATTTTTAGCCGCTGGATAGTTTTTAAAGTATTCTTATTGATGGCTCGCTTCAGTTATTGTTTGTTACTGTGTTCTGTAGCAAGATATAACTTCTGAGTTGTTTCTGTGCTCCTACCTAAGGCTAATAGTAATAATATTAAGCCAACTAGTTCCAATGCGGCTTTTGTAGGCATGTACTTTTTTTACAGCGATTGCTGAGCCAATTTTTTTAGTTAAACAGAGTTTAAACGTGGCTCCAAAAATTTTCAACGAACAAACCAAGTGGAGATCTCACAAGTTCAGGTGACACTCATACATTCATTAGCTAAGTAAACGAAGATGTAGTGAATTTTAGGAGAATGGGTATATTGTTTTTAAATGGACGCCTCCCATTTATACAGGTGAATTTCGAAGTTATTGAAAATCATCACGTTGTTAAGCAGTCAGTTCCTTAGGCGTTTTAGAAGAGAGTAATAACAATCACACGCAACTGTCATCGAGATGATTGGAGAAGTTTCTGTTCGACAAGCAATGTATTCGTTTGGACAGCAACAGAATGCTCTATACTTTTGGAGATATTAGTTTCACCAAAGTCTGTAACGGAGAGAACACTCTGAAATGTTTCGGAAGCATTTCATCGGACAGTATTTTTATTTATTTGTTCTTTTCCCCCTTTAAAGTTTTCTAGCCTTTGTTCAATTGTCATTTAACCACACTTTATGTTCTCCGGTCTTCCTTGTCTGGGCACATATTATTTGACCTTGGTTAAATACTCAACTTACTACTTAATTTTAGCGTTACATGTTGCCTGACTGATCTAATTTAGACCTGATGGAATCAAGTCGACTAGAATTTGCAATATGAACACATGTTGTCATCACATTTCTCAACAATGATATCAAACATAACACAAAGAACTGTGGGAACATAAACTTCATGTTCGGATTCCCTTTAGACACCACACTTCTGGTTTCAATGGTATATCCTTGCTTCATTCCACGTCTTGTTGCCATAGTATGTTTAATTTAATCCGAAACAAATAATCCAGATACACCAAACGGATTAAATATGTAGTGAGACCAAAGTATTAGTCCAAACCAAATAGGCCCAGGAATTCGACGGCATTTAAAAATATCCAAGTAACTTCCAAAAATCCGAAAAATCAGATAAACTAGGTTGAAGAACTTCATGTTATATATAAAGTTACGACTTTGTGTTGACTGAAAAATGAATGCGTCGTAGTTGGGAACTTCCAACTAAATAATTAGGAAAATCAAGATTACCTATGTTCGAATAGGCAAATTTCATTTGTATTGGTAAATCTACCACCACATTGTTCTGTAGGACGATTATCATGAAAGATTACACAACAAATCTCGAATATATAGGTCATTAGAATGAATATGCAGAAAGAAAAACCGGTGGTGACGAAGGGGTCACGAATTTAAAATCAACATTGGCTGAGATAGACATAACAAGAATAGGTATATAACTGCAATCTTCACAATGGTAGTTTACGGTGGTTTGGATACTTCAGATATCTCCCATGTCAATGGCTTAACAAAATGAAGCTGAACTTCAGACACTCAAGTATCTCTATTGATGAATATCTTGACGAGAAAATGCTTTGTAAACCCGCCTAAAGCATCCAATTGTATTGTACTTGCACTTTTCTTAATTTCCTCCCTTTTTGTATATGTTGACTTACATCGAAAACTTGTACAGGCATACTATGGTATGTCTCAGTCTTCTTTGACCAGAAGATTATTATATGGCTTCGGCTTATACTTACCACTTCGTTATTTCGTGATACCGAACTCTTGGTAATAAGGCCCTATTCCACTTGACTCAGGGTTGTGGAATGTGACGTACACTTTTTGTTGATGGACACGATTTTTAAAGATAGAGGTTTGGTTCCATTGTATCGACTCAAAGGTACTTGAGAGCTGTAGTTAGTAACCACTTTCCGTCGTATTGTAACTCACTATTCGCCGGCGGAACATTAAAGTAGCACTGTTGACAGATTTCAAAGTTTGACATATGATACTGTAATATAATGCAGCAAGAATGGCGCTGCAAATTCGTGGTTTGATACAACTGTCGACTATGAGTGATTCAAATAGTCTTCGTACCCTATGAAGAAGATCACAGTGGTTGGACTCAGTCAAATTAATCATAACTTCAATCGCATTGCTTTCTGTGCTCAGGACGAAATATTTGAATTCTACTCATCAAAATTGGTCTCAAATGTACACATCCTAAAACCAACTGATAAACTGCCCTTCAGATCAGGATCAAAATATGAAACTGACTATTATTCTTTTTGAACTTACAATTGACCCACCAGTCGTTATTGCCAAAAGACCCATTAAAAGTTAGCCTGTTAATTTTCTCGTGTAATTCAGCCAAAAATGTAGGTTTTAAACCGCGGAAATAAAATATTTCAAGGCCTGGACTGAAACCCTAGCCGAAAATGTCCTTGAAAATGCCTCTTGTACGCACTTAAGTAATAGGGTAATTAGAAAACATTTATAACGTTTCCGTATAATAACATAGACAGTATGTGGAAAACTTCAGTGCAAGTCTGCTGTCTGTTTGTTTGTATTTGTTGTGACGTTTGACGACAATTTAGCTTATGTTCTCGTAGCTAGACGGCAACAACTCCGTGACATCGCGACACTTCTTCGTGCTACTTTTTTATTTATACTTTTTTCACTGTCGAAGTTACAAGTTATTCTGAATAGATTTGCCAAGCTGCATTGTGATTCCAAAAGTAAGTTGATGGGGGTTTTCTACTTTGCGGTACATGACATCTCAAAATTCTTGAAAATTCTTTATTCAAGTGCTGCCGGAACGGTTTTACCACAATCGCATCGTAAGTAGGAATCAATTCCTGCCCAATCATACACTAAAAGTAGACTATTGATTTAGTTTTATATGAAATATGAATGAAGCACAAATCGTCATGAACTGCCTTGACATTTGTATTGAAAATCCTAACCTTGGTGTTGGTTGACAGTTATTTTGAGTTCCAGTTCTTCACTTGTAAATATGCTGCTCTTGCTTTGCCGATCCGCGCCCTCACATCTGCATCAGATCCACCAGGTTCATCGATGATGCTGCCCAGATATGTAATGGTTTTCACATCCTCCACAGCTTCTCCGTCAAGTGTAATTCGATTGGTGCATGTTGTGTCGCATCGGGGAATCTTAACTTTCCCTTTGTGTATGAGAGACCTACTGCTGCTACATACTCGTCTTCTGAATTTGTTGTTGCGTGTGTGATAAGAGTCAGATCATCTGCGAAGTCTAGATCGTCCGGTTGCACCCTAGCTGCCCATTGTGTCCCGTGCTCCCTCCCAGATGTTGACGTCTTCATGATCCAGTCGATCACCAGGAGAAAGAGTGAGAATAAGCAACCTAGCCTGACATCTATCTATACCTCAAATGAGTCGGTGAGTTGTCCTCCATGAACTGTTTGGCAGTTTAATTAATCATAGGTATTCCGTATGATATTGACTATTTTCTCAGGTACGCCGTAGTGTCAAAGAAACCTTCACAGTGTTGTCCTGTCCACTCAATCGAATGCTTTCTCGTAGTCAATGAAGTTGATGTAGAGTGGTGAATTTCATTCGATCGATTGTTCCACAATGATCCGTAGAGTTGCGATTTGGTCTGTACACGATCGATCTTTACTGAATCCAGCCTGTTGATCTCGAAGTTGGGCGTCTACGGAGTCCTTCATTCTGTTTAACAATACCCTGTTGAAGACTTTTCCTGGTATTGGGAGAATAGTGATGCCCCTGTAGTTATCGCACTTGCTGAGATCGCCTTTCTTTGGTATCTTGATCAGAAGTCCTTCTTTCCAGTCTGTTGGTACTTGTTCTTCGTCCCAAATCTTACTGAAGGGAATGTGGAGTATCTCTGCAGTTGCTGCTACATCTGCTTTCAGTGCCTCTGCTGGAAGGTTGTCTGGTCCCGCTGCTTCGCCGCTCTTGATTTGTCTGATGGCCATGCTGATCTCTTCAATTGTTGGCGCGCCAACATCGATCGCGAGGTCTGTGGGTGGTACTTCGATGTTGGTTGGGTTCAATCGAGCTGGTCGATTCAAGAGTTCTTTGAAGTGTTCTACCCACCTGTTCCGTTGTTTTTCAATGTTGGTGATTACCTTGCCTTCCTCGCTTTACACTAGTCGTTCTGGTTTAGGGTAATTTCCAGCGAGTTTCTTTGTTGTATCATACAATTGTCTTATGTTTCCTTCTCTTGCAGCCTTTTCCGCTGTCATTCCGGAATCTTCCACATATTTACGTTTGTCGGTTCTGATGCTCTGAGTATTCGGCTTGTGCCTTGGCTTTTTCTGCCCTTGTTCGGCTGGTATTGATTGCTTCCTTCTTGTTCCTCCTTTCTTCAATCTTAACCAGAGTACCAACAGTGATCCTACCCTCGTATAAGATCCAAACTAAGGTTTGGCTGAAGAATAACTGTCCGGGTAGTTTAGACACGGGCTATTGCCCAGTTGAAATCGAAACAAGGTGATTGGGGTAACAACGGTTCTAAATTTCATTATAAATACAAATGTACGTTATCACCCAAACAAATATTACCACTCAGTTATTCAACCATTAATTTGTTCCCACAATAATCGATCTAAATTACAATAAATAGATAAATTGATAAGAAATATAAGAAAATTATCGGGCGCACCAAAAAATAAGTGTTATTCTATCCTTTCTGGATAGATAAAGTAAAAATCCGTTCAAAAGGTAATTGTTTGTTGCTTTATATCAAAAACTGTTTCCAATTTTTGGGAAAGTGCTCCAGTTCAAAATCAAAATGCGCAGTCTCAGTCAACTCAAGCAGCATAATCTATAGGGGAACAATCGATATTATTATTATTATTATTCACAAACACCTTATGGGTACATAAGTGCTGTGAAGAAACCATTGTTTGCAAATCTCTCATCATTTTCGTTCTTTTCTCTAAGTCCATGTCGTCCCATGACGTCTTCGTATCCATTAATGTCCATTCCAGCCTTGGCATTTAGATCTCCAATCAGAATGGTCAGGTCCTTTGTGGGGCACTTCTCGATTGCAGCCTTTTGTAAAATTGGTCTTTAACGTCTTCATCGTAGTCGTTGGTAGGCGCATAGCATTGGATGACGTTCATTGTAATGCCCTATATCCTTGTTTGAAAGGAGGCTTTGATGATCCTAGGTCCATGAGATTCCCATCCTATAAGTGCATTTTGTGCTTGTTTGGACAGCATTAATGCAACTCATTGTGTATATGGAGCATTTTCTTCTTCATGACCGCAGTATAACAGAAGCTCCCCTGAAGATAGTCGTTATTGTCCAAGCTGCGTCCAATGTGTCCCACTGATTGCAAGCATCTCCAGGTTGTATTTTTTCATTTCTGCAGCAATTTGGAAGACTCTTCCGGTCTCCCACATTGTCCGGACGTTCCATGTACCTACAAAAACTGTTGCTCTGTTTGTTAGAAGGGGCATCGGCCTCATGACTTCCGAAGGAACTTGGCTTTCAACATGAGGCGTCATAGCCTTCTATATGAAGACCTTCCAACTCGCAAGGCAAAAATTAAATGGTTTAAATTATTTTTTCTGGTTAGCGTTTTTTAGCGAGTTAGTTTTCTACGAGATGGGGTCGCTAAACCCATGCCCAACCCTCTTCCCCTATCAAAGCTTGGGACAGGCAGTAACCCTAGAGGGTCTACTGGTGGAGTTTCGGTTTTCAGGTTTCCGATATTCTTGAAAAGATAGCCAGTAGCAGAAATAAGTACTATTATAAAGCGATTCGAGCAACTCATGAAATGTGTGATTTTAAATTAAGATCACTGAGCGCATCGACAGTGATGCCTAGAAGAAATGAAATCTACCCGGTTGTCACAGACAGGTCACAGTTGTTTGAAATAGCATAAACTAAATCAAGGTAACTACTTCATCATTGACGTTTACGAGATTTCGCAATCAAATATAAGACTTTGTAAAAAAGTTATATTAAGTATAGTTCTAGTTACATTTTTTCTCTTAGTCACTACTACAATTGTTTATCGTTCTTTAGTATTTAAATTAACCCACCGTCACTGATTCTGATTGTTTACCTTTTATAAACCGCATGACATTCTGTATATTCAGATTGATTGGTCGTCATTGTTAAAACTCTTTCAGTGCACATTGGTTTCTTGGTCTTGTCTGCTATCCATGGATGGCAGGAATGGTCAGTTACACGGCCCTTTATCGTGAAGAAGTTTATCATCTCTGCCAGTTGACGGAAAAATTTACTGATGTTGATCGCATCCACTTCTCAGGCGACGATTTAAATTCACTAGATATCGGTGAAGAAGTTATTCAAAGGTTGCCTACCGACACTCCAGTAAGTAATCGACTAGAAAATTTTAAAATTTACACAATTTCCGGAAAATGTTAAAAATTTGTTTTTAAATTTGAGAGCTAAGCATCTGTTTTGTTAAAACATATTCATTCCATGTTTTCCATGTACCTATGAAAATTGTTGCTCTGATTGTTAGAAGAGGCATCGGCCTCGTGACTTCCGAAGGTTCTCGGCTTTCACCATGAGGCGTCATAATTCTTCCTTCAACTCCCTTGGCAGAGTTTAAATGGTTTAATTTGTTTAATCTGGTTGGTGTTTTTTAGCAAGATCTTTTTCTACGGGACGGGGTTACCGACCCAATGCCCAACCCTCCTCCTTTATCCGGGCTTGGGACCGGCAGTAACTCTAGAAGAGCTACAGGTTCAGTTATGCACCCACCAATGATAGCAACGACCACAATAAAGATCAGTTCCATGAGAGGCTGCAATCAATCATGTCGAATTGCCTAAGAAAAGGTCTCATGATCCCGATAGGAGATCTAAACGCCAAGATCTGAATGGACAACACCGGATATGAAGATATCATGGGACAACATGGACTGATAGAGAGAAAGGAATGAGAATGGTGAAACATTTGCAAATTCATGTGCATTCAACAATATATTCTTCCAACAAACGCATACACAAAGCTACGTTGAAGAGCTAGCAACGACAGCGGAAAAAGCTTCAAAAGAAGGAAATATGAGACAGCTATATGACACAACTGGCAGAGAAATATGGTGAACCTAAGAGGTCAGTCAAGGACAAAGAAGACAAGACAATCACCGAGATTCAAGAACAGATGAACAGATTGGTGGAATATTTCGAGGAACTCTTGAATAGACCTGTTCCATTAAATCCACCGGACATGGAAGCAGCACACACAGACCTTCCTACAACTGTCACTCCGTCAACGATCGAATAAATCAGGATGGCCATCAGACAAATCAAGAATGGGATAGCATCAGGGCCTGACAATATACCAGCCGAAGCACTGAAATTAGATATAGAGGTAGCCGCAAACGTGCTCCACGTTCTAGTCAGGAAGGTTTGGAAGGAAGAACGAGTGCCGATGGACTGGAAAGAAAGACACCTCATGAAGATACCAAAGAAGAGAGGTCTGAGCAAGTATGAGAACTACAGAGGAATCACACTACTGTCAGTACCAGGAAAGGCTTTCAACAGATTGTTGTTGGACCGAATTAAAGAATCAGTAGACGCCCAACTTCGAGATCAATAGACCGGATTTCGTGCACAGATCGAATCGCGACACTACGGATCATCATTGAACAATAAATTGAATGGAACTCGTCACCATATATCAACTTCATTGACTATGAGGAAGCATTCGACAGTATGGATAGGCGAACTTTGTGTAACCTTCTTTGACATTGTGGTGTACCTGAGAAGATCGTCAACATCGTTCGGAGTTCATGCTACGGACCACTGTGCAAAGTCTTGCATGGAGGACAGCTCACAGATGCATTCCAAATGAGGACCGGTGTCAGATAGGACTGCTTGCTCTCTCCTATTCTCTTTATTCTAATGGTTGTCTGGATTATGAAGACCTCGACACCTGACGGGAAGCACGGAATAAAATGGACAGCTTGGATGCATCTAGACGATTTGCACTTCGCAGATCACCTAGCTCTTCTATCCCATAGACACGAACAAATGCAGAGGAAGACAACCATTTTAGAAGAAGTCTCTGGATCAGTGGACGCAGTATTTTACCTCTTGCACAAAGCTGAACACTGAATCGCAGTGGCTTAAGCAGTACATCATGCTTGTTAACCCCTTAACAATATAGAGTTGTCTCCATATGTTGACCGAGAAGTGTACAGTGGTCATCTACATTGCAAGTAAAGTTGATTCTTCAAGAACTCATTCTTATACAATGTTCCGCATCTCCATAAATCGTCGTTTTAAAGACAGCCACTCAATTAAGCTTGAAGTATGTATTCATAATTCATATATCCATATTTGCCAGTGCATCCATGAGTTATTCTTTGTTAGTATAGGTATTAATTGATGACTACTTAATCCTTATATCTCCCAGATGATTAATTTCCTTTTCTGATAACATTGTCGTTTACCCTGACTGGCGAAAGTATCTTAATAATTAACCATTGTACGGAAGGTATTGCAAGGCCAGTGAAATGTCGCTGAGTCATAGCCAAATCATCCGGCAGTCTGGTCATTGATTATCGAACAGTTCACCAATCTTCGTCAAAATCAACGACAACTAACGTGCATCAGTTAATTGCACGCCATGGACTGGCCCATGCGGTAGTGGTCGCACTCTTTTTCTTGTACCTACTCTTACTAATACACCTGTAATAAAGTCATTTGTGTTGCATGGCCATTAAAGCAGCCATAGGACCTGGATATGATGAAGGGTAATCCACATTGGGTACTAACCGTGAGGTATGACTTCGACGTTAGCTGGTTGGTCTAACTCGAGCTGGTCGCCAATCATTCGATATAGATCATCTACGTTAGTGATCTACAATACTTTGCTTTATATACTTTTTAGGCGGTGTTAACATTGTTAGCTGATATCGTATCTGAGTATGTGAGGAAAGATCTGATCTGTCATCAGTGTTGCACCTGAAACAGAATAATAGTATTTTCTTTGCAATTACTAATGGTCCCATGGAGATTAATTCAGTCATGTTTCAATGTAACATCTGGTTATGGGACCACACATTAAAAACAAGACAGTTGAACAGATGATACTTCTGGACACAGTTCATGGTTTTACCACGTGTTAAAAATAGTTACTTCGACATATATATGATTCTGAAAACATTTACAGAAGAATAAACAGATGCAGGGACTACTGTATTGATGTTTTTGCAAAGTATAGACGTAAAGATTAATATGACTGTCCCAATTCACAGAGTCAGAAAATCGAGTGAAACCTGATTCATTATTGAAGCATAACAAACGGCTAGACTACTTTACAAAACTTTATTGTCCAACATCAACAGAAAACTGTCGACAACGAATAATCAATCGGTGCCAGAATAACAAACACTGTTATTAACAGTTTGGTTTGTCACAATATGTGCGACCATACATTGATAATGAGTAATCTTTGTACTTCTGGTTTAAACTACTACGACACTCATTCAATAAAATCAACAAGTTCAGAATGTATGACTACAAGCCATAATCATCGCTACCATAGAATAGTAGTTCAATTTTCTGAACAAAATTTCTGTTACGATGTAGCTGTTAGGGGTAATTTCTATAAAATGATAACTATTAAGTTATGCGAATTGGTACTAATAAATAAGTGCCGAATGACGAATATTGACAGAAAACTAGTCAGTCGTTCATATGACTAATAAGCAATAAATGGTTGGTGTAGTACTGATAAAAATGTCTTGTACTTTCCCCCAATGTTCAAATAACTAATTGTACATCCGTTTATCTTTATTTAGTATTTTAAGGTTTCTATAACGACTCAAGCCACTTAGCTATAAACCGATTTAATTAACTATTTAATTCCAGTTGTGTATTTATTTAGTTTAGACACGTCCTGGGTTCTGGTACTTTGATTGTTTCAAACTTTATTACGTTACGACTTTATCTGGCATAACTATTTATTTCCCACGCTTTTAATTCCCATTCATAATTTCTCAGATTTTGTCATTTAGCCCCCAAATGCCCTGGTACGGCCGAGAGTGGGGAGAGTCTGCTCTCCCTCTCGAAATGCTCTCACATGGCCACGCGTATATAGCCTCTGCCAGGGAAGTCCTACTCACTGCCTTCTCGTGGCGGGCGTGTGGTTTACGAAATTGAGAGAACGAAAAGCGAATGTCCGACGCTTTAACCGGGTTGGTGGACAAGGCGAGTCCACCTAGGGGAGTTGGAAAACCCTGATTCCAAACCAATGGTGCACATGGGCTCCAGTATCCTGAAGGAACAAATGGCGTATGAACCAATTGTTGGTCACCGGCTACCATGGGATTGCATCTCCTGACGTTGCTCCACTGCCTTGTGGACTAGACCTTCAGGTCAAAGGCTCGGGGTGTGGTCCCCTAAGAAAACCACCTGCTTCAGTCTGGGCACCTGGGCAGTATCACAGCCCTCACACAAATCGAATGAGATTTGTGAGGCGCATATGTATCTGGTGCTTCTTTGTACTAATATTTATGTGTTTAAATAAATAAATAAAATAAAGTATTTTGAACCAGAAGGGACTTTTCGGAAGCAAACCTTGAGAAACATTACGGCATGATTATCCCTACCTAGTATCTAGTAAACTGTCTGATGAATTAGTTATTTGTTGTTTTTATTATTCATGACTAACATTATTCCTTTTTAAGATTGTTGTATGAGGATTTGAGTGTTGAGGAACTGACGTAAGCTAGGGAAAACAAAATGTGACTCCCCACTGAGTGTAGACTGAAAAATACTCAACTTACCATTAAATGTGTGATTTCCCTCCCGTTATCGATTTCTACTCTGGATTCACTGAGTCCAGGCTGACTGTAACTGTCGAACAAAGTATTGTCTAGTCTACACTCTGCTTCTCTATATTTAGTTGTGATTCGTGTATTTAATATCACGTGACCCCAGTTTGTGTATAGCGTATCGATCGAGTATCCAATCTGGTGGTAGTATAGTCTCACTCTCCGATCTTACTATCGTATTATAGTGGTATATCATGGAAATGGAAATATTTTTACTCAGCCATTACATCAGAAACCCAGGAATTTCAATCACAACTGTTACCCACCTACTAAACTCACGTAAACACACACTTTAAACCTAACGGTTTTCCACTTTTTTCTGGAATCGTCTATGCACGGCAAGTTTTCACTACATAAGTAATTTATTATTTCAACTATCGATTGTCAACATGGGACCTATTCTTCCATTCTAGGGTGAAGCATTTGATCGGTGGCGGCGAAGACGTTTAGCCTGGCTTCGTCAACGTGGTGTTAACGCAATGTAAGTTGTTTTTGTTACTCTGTAGGAAAAAATAATGTTCCCAAATCTACCCACTAGAACATAAGTCCGGTTTACATGTGCGGGATTATTACTTAGTCTGTTCAGTTGAACTACTATGTGAAAATTAAGCAACTCATTTTTATATTTAACTTGTATCGTTAGTTACATAGTGTTCATATTCTTGTTTCTGCATCAAGAAATTCTCAGTTCACAGTTGTCCACTGTATTTCAAATGCATACACTTGGCGTTAAATCATACCTCAATATGTTTACCAGTCGGTTCAAAATATAACCCTGTGGCAAGTAAATAACTTGATATTTTATAGACTTTGTAATCACTGTCACATGTATATAGTCTATTGTTTGCTTTATTTATTTATTCTTTACAACTGTTACTGAATCCCATTATTTTAAAAACCCTAAATAGGCCATGTGTTTTACTGTTCGATTCGCTTCCTTGTCAAAGCCGAGTTGGCAATTTGCATGTTATTCGAAAGTAAGTTACCGCTAACTTTTTGAGTGTTATTTATTAAACAAAGGCATCAAATCCTATTTTACGGACATTTTTCTCCTTAAGGTCTCACTGCCCCTCCAAGAAGACATTTGTATTGAGCTTTCAGATCATTTTCACCGTTCTCAAACCTCTTTGATTAAACTTGACGTCTTATTGTTGTCACAGGTCACTAGTCTGTGACTGTAATTTTTGAGTATTTCAGTAGAAATATAGCTTAACTTTTAAAACATATAGTTTGTGACGTTAGACAGGAAAACTTATTAAGGTCTTGTGCATACACATGCAGCAAATTACTGCAGTGCCCCATCGACCAAACATATTAGCATTCACCAGATTACTCGTAGTGTCATCGTACAGTTTAATCAGTCCTTACTGAGATCATTTCAAGAAATCACTACCATAAACTCTATGTATGTATGCGAAGAGTTTATCAGATGAAATAAATCAGAATTCACTAAGCACAATCAAATCACCCAAAGAATAGACATTTAGTTTAACCAGAAGTACTTTTTTGAAGAGGAATTGATTCGTGTGTATAAGGCACCTGGTTAAAGAGATTTATACGAGTGTGCCTATGTTAACTTTGAATAGAACGAAGGGGCAAGCACATGATTGTTTACGGAACATGTTCGGAGGTGTAAATAAATCCAGGTCATAACAGTTGTGAAAAATGTTTAGAGATAAAAATTATTAAGGAAAGGGTAACTTCTACCAGTAACTGGGTGACTATTGTTTACTGTGAATAAACTAGTCTTGTGCAAGAACAAAAAAAGATTACTTCTCGTATAACTGCCAGGAATAATTACTTTACAACGAGGAGAAATCTGATTTGTTGTCTATTCGAATATCTAAGCGACATTGTCTAACCATAAATGACTTCACGTCACACTGTGACTTGACAGATCTATAATAAGGTATAATAGTGACTGTTAATTACTCTATCAATTAGGCTGACTAAAAAGCTACTAATAAACACAAATAAATGAAATATTTAACCTTCTGAATTCCATGCTTTGCATTCTGGTTTCGCGACTGCTTCGCAAACACTTGTTGTGTCGATTGGTTTATCATAGCATTGAGGAGGGATTCTATGTAACATATGAGAGTACCCAACATCTGCTACAGTGACATCTGAAATGTGATCAGATTGTAACTTATTTAAAACATTGTTCTCCAACTGACTTGAGATGAATGGATTATGAGAATAAGTAACATTTAATATGGGTCCATAAGAACTATAATTAGATTTAAACCCATTGAGAATTTGTTTATCATATTGACTAAGGCTTTCACTAGAAACAAATGCATTGTGAGAAGAAGCAATATTTGTTATGGTATCGCCAGAATTCGATTCATTTAAAACATTTTTCTCAAACTCATTAAGAACTTCACTAGAAACTAATGAATCATCAAGATAGTCAGCATCTGAAATGACATCATTAGGAATTTGACCAGAAATTGATTCATTTGAAACATTTGTTTCATTCGACGTGATTAGATCATTGGAATGAGAGGAATGTGGTAAAAGAACCTTGGAACATTGCCCAGAGTCAACATTATTAAAGAATCCGTCGACCTCTTCCTCAATCACAAAACTGTTCACTATTATACATAGTTAACTCGTTGAGTGCATCTATAATTTTTGAGTGCGATTCCGAATTCGATTGTTTAAGCATATGTACCTTCAATGCACCAATGAACATTAAGTGGGATCTGATGAACAAATAAGTCTTCATTAAACTGAAGCATCAGTTTTACTTTGCGGCTGAAATTGACATGTTCTTACACTAGTAACCGCCTCGTTTACTGTAACAGCGACTTGATAAATAAGAGCAGAAGTATATTCGTAACTGAGGGAACAGGATTTGGGATAAGTTGAACTGAAAACTGGGTAATAACTGGGAACAGACAGTTATGTTGGAAGCTGAAACTTGCAAATTGACCCAGGGAACGATCGAATATAGAAGGTGCTACTGGTAGCTAGTTGTAAAACTAGAACATCCGTTGCATCCTCAACTTCTACATGTAAAACGATGAACCACTGCAATTCCCACGACGCGAAGTAAGAACACCAAGACTGGTACAAGTGAAGATTTATCAACCCCAAAACACGAAGATGACTCTAGTCGAAAAATACATTCATTTATGTATTGACTGTACACTCATTTTTATTATTAATTAGGATGAAATCACATATATAAAAAATGCTTTGAGTTATAACAAATCATATGCTACATGTCATGTTGAGCATAGTCCATGTTAATTTAATAGAAGAATATCGTATCTTGAACATAAATCACAATGAGCAAAGGATTGTAACTTTCATTTTTAATCCCACCATATTGTAAACTACTAATGAACACATAAATGCAAATATTTTACTTGGTATTTATTTCAGTTACTTACAAGCTGAATGGAATACACGCAGATCAGCCCAAGATGGTGTTCTCCGCTTCGATAAGGATACAATTCGAGGTTTTAGTCCTCGAGTGCCTGTTCAGAGTAACCTGGTTGATTGTGGAATCTACCTACTTCATTACGTGGAAATGTTTTTCAAGGTAAATTTAATTGTTTTGACACACCGTAGTTAATCATGGGTTTAGACTTGATTTGTTATTGTTGGCCTGTAACCTATGAATCTAAATATCGGTCATTTATTTCAGGCTATCAAAGTATGGCTCTTCGCTTGATGAGCTGGGCCTGGTACAAATGAGTCGTACATATGGTTAGGATTTTATATTTATGTATTAAGTGTGCTAATTCTGATGTAAATCTACCAAAACCAATCTTTGTACTAAAGTTACTGTGCATACTTGGGTGTAAACTCGCACCTTCTGTATAAGATTCGCTTATATAGATCCATATTATTGATCATTTGTCCATTTCTTTGTATGTATTACCTTAGTAACTGATGACTTATAGCCCCTTATATACTTATTCAATGGCACTTAAAGTTGTTTCATACGCAACCCTGCAGTTTACTTCTGTCGATAGTGTTTTCGTGGAATAAACTATCATTAACTCACCGAAAAGTCAACTCTATCACTTATTCACCTTTTTACCACTGGTTAATATATTTTTAGAAACCTGTTCAAAGTTATACGAAAGATTATTTCCAACACGAAATGGCTGGTTGGTTCCCAGAAGCTACTGTCAGTAAGAAGCGTGCCCAAATTCATGACCTTTTGGTTAACCTACGAGAGCGTAATCTGAGGGAGAAGGCTAAAAACTGATTCCAACACGAATCACTGTAACGCTATTCCTGTTTTCATTTACGAAATTCAATTCTTCAAATGAATATAACCACTACATCTTTTTGTATATAAATACACTCCCATCGTTCCTCTTGCATTTCGATTGTATTTTTCGACGGTGTGATTGGTTCGGAAACTAATACTGAACTATTAATGATACACTTTGTATTACAATTCTTCCAGTCGAATATTTCCCTTCTACTTATCTTAAAACAATGGACTATCATCAAATGAATCTTTTAACCAATTTTTTAAAAGTAACTGTGAACGTACTACTGCGTAATTTTCTAGTTTTACTATTTGTAATACATCAATGACACCAACCATAACGGTATTTGTAAAGCTTTTCTTTCTGCACACTATTGTTATTTTCATAAAAGCAAGAAACTAATAATGAGTATTTGTGCATATTTCTGTATTTTTCAATTTCCCAACTGCATTGCATGTTACACAGGTAAAGTTATTAGCGGATATATCGATTAATCATGTGTAATAGATTGATGCACTACTGACCATATGTAGCCCTTTGAATTCAGTTAGGAATTCAGAAAACACTAAACTACTACAAACTTGATGAGTAACTGATACCGAAAGCGTATAAAGTTCTATGAACATGTGCTATAACACCGAACAACCTACCTGTGTTTCCCACCTCCAGAAAAGTGTTGCACAGCAATAAGCGAAAGCAGAGAGAGGTAATTCAGAGTATCTTTGCCCGTTAATAGACAAACAGGCATCCTTTGATCACCATAAGTGGTGGAAGTTTACAAAATTCGGACGAGGTTTCTATTCGTGTCGAGACTTTGTCGGCTATCGCCCAACACTAATAGAACTGCCAATATGAGTATCGTCAGTGTGCTGAACTACTTAACTCCATATGTCCAGATTAAAACTGGTCCATCATAGTTCTAAAGCATTTCGAATTGTTGGAGACCCAACTAACACCATTGTAGTCCTCAAGACATTCAGAAGAGTTCATTTCGCTGACGTCTTACTCAAACAGAAACATGCCACCTGAGTCATCTAAGTTGAATGGTCTCACATTGCTAAATAATTGCCTATCGAAGGTTGTCCTTGGACGAAAGAGTTCATGTACCCATCCTACAATAGTGTATGTCTATTAAAATTGTTGTCCTCAATGTTCCCACCTTGAAACAGATTGAACAACGGACATTTACGACTATGACTAACGTCTCGCGACGGGTGGGGAAAACAATGTCTACTCCTTGTACCCATCTATACTCTGTTTTTTTTTACTACCATCGAAGTAAATGCTTTTGTGAATTCGGTGTGCATCTTGTGCTATTGAGGTATGACAACTTAGACTGATGCATATATGTGCCTGGTCCTGCGTTGTAGTTGACTGAGAGTGATGGCAACTCGCTGATCCCAGGTCGGATAATTGAGACTAATTTCCACAGGTTTGTACAGATCGCAAGCTTCTTGAACTGTCGTGTCTTCTCTCCTCAAATTAAACCTGGGCTCATTGCGGCCAACTACCGATTTCGCGGTAGTTTACAAGATTGTTATTCATTCTAGAGTACCTTCTTGGATTCCAGTCATGCGCTTTGTTGTTCAAAAAACTTATCATTCCAAAAAATTGGTTTCATGTCAGTTGGCTGCACTCAGCATTGATGTCAAACTGAGATAGGTTCAATGGTAGTAGGCAGTTCGTTGGAAAGTATACATCAGCACACACGCGCCTACAAAACCCCCATTTAAATAAAAACTAATTCCACTCATGGCTTCGTGAAACGTCCCGTTGGTGAATATTGCGTTTCTGTGAGGTTCTTACAATACGTAACGTTTAGTTCGGCAATGCACATGAAACTCCAGAACGTTTCCGTAATGATCACAAAACGTGGTGGTGGGAGTGGGGACTCTATTCTACCACGTTTCTTATCATCCAGGTTCAACTTCCGTTTTTCACATATTCTTCCATTTACATATTTCCTTATTTGTCAGATCCACGGCTAATTTTGTTTATTTACCTGACATGGACTTGCTTCCTGTTTTTGATCTTTCCTATGTCAATTTTAAAGCTTTACTATTATGACTACCTAACGCATATATTCTGGTTCAAGCAGACTGTCTGTCTGAACACAACATATTCATTCATCATCAGGGCACATGGAGGCTAAAAAATACCCAATTCACTGAAAAAAGTATTATTTTGTGTCGAGATTACACATATTTTACTATCCAATGGCCTATCACGCACTTGAGCAGGAAAAATCAGCTACTTTGGGATAGCTCGTCACAGAGGTTCATAATAACGGACTAGAAATGGTCAAAAAAATTCAATGTGGCTGACGGAAATGTTGAAATTGTTTTTGTTTAAATCGTCGTAGTGCTTGAATTATTTGTTTTAAATGTTCAAACTGGAAGGTCGAAGTTGGAAGTTTGTTTCCGCGCTAGTCGTCTAGTTGTTTATGTGATTATTATGCAAGACTCATTCCTAGAGTTCCATTTTAGATATGAGCACATTGTTTGTCGTCTTTAGTAGCTATCCCTCCTAAATGTAAGCCGTTTTTACGTGTACGTGATGTCAACAGTTCAAGTTTTTTATGGGCTTTCTTCCAGATTGATTCGAAGACGTATTTTGTTGATATTCTTAACAACAACCTCTCACCGTTTTGTATATAAACCTACATAACAAGAAGCTTCCAGCAACCTGATGTTTTATTCAGGTCGTCATTTGGTGTCTTTTGAAGGAAAAACCCGGTAATGTTCCAGTTCATTCTGATTAATCGTTGATAGGAACTTAAACATAGATATCGAGCTAGGCTGTTCTTCGGACCTTAAAAAGGTAACTCTTCACTTGATCAGACCAATGTGGAGTCAGGATTTAGAAATAAGGTTGACAGATGATGATGACTTTTATTTTCTTTATTCCATTAGAATTACAGTTGATGAGTTTACCGAGTATGTACTGATTCCACTTTCAACCTCGTCGTTTTTTATAGAATTAAGCAGCAACAAGGGTTGCTCATCAATTTTAATGAGTTCGAACAAAAAGTAGCAGATCTATTGTGTATTTGTTCACAAGAGGAGGCTATCGAAAGTCCTAAGTAAACTGGCTATGTCTGTCAACTTATTTTAGATATGGACTTCGGTTTTCCAGAAACACTGAGGAAAGAGATTGCGGTTTATTGCAAATAGTTGAGGCCACTAATTTCAAATATCTTCACCATTTGAGTCTCACTTTGTATGCAGCTGATGACGAAAAGCTTAAACTATTTCTCGCTAGCCGTTTAAAAAAGCATAAGGTACTTGTGCAGGTTTCCTTCATTTTCCAGGCCGAAAGTGATGCCATTATCAAGCAACTTAACCAGTCTGTATCGGAGCTCACGTCGTCTCTCAAATCTGCAGAGGAAGTGTGTTTTTTTTCATCCTTTTTACACCTTTAGGGTACGAAGTTAATCATAGACGAGTTTCAAGCGTTCAAAGTAGAATGTTCAGCCAAAGAAATTAATCTTCGAGCTGAGAATGAGTTTACTATTAGGGAATTGCAGTCGAAACATGATGAGGTTCAGCTTTTTGTCAGTGATTATAAATTCTTAGGTGAAAACGAAGTTAGAAGAATCTCTTTCTAAAGAAAAGGATTTAGCCAATCAAATCCAAGAGGAGCTTCAAAAGGACTTTAAAAGTCGTTTGGATTTAGCATTGAGCAATAATAAAGTGAGTATTTAGTAAGAGGCTGTGATAAATTACTTTCCCTTTTATTGGTCGAACTACGCAATCTATGGTGACTTATTAAGTTTTCTCATGTATTTATGAGAGACCAGGAGCACTTACTACTGGCTGAAACTCGTTTTGTTTTCCCAAAAATAGTTAACGGTGCCACCTTTAAAACGGTTCCTTGTCGTTTGGAATGTGCGTATACAACATTCGACACTGACTATCGTAGATCCGATTGCATGTTTCTATACATACGGTCACGGTGAAGCTCGCTATTTTTCGTACTAAATTTGTTTCGCATGTTGAGTGCCGTGTTCTCAGTCATCTGTGAGGTAGGACTTAGATTCTTTTAGAGATTGATCCATCGATCAAATATTAACGCTTCCACAAGTTTCAAACAAGCATACCTCCTAATGGGGGAATTGACTGGATTGGTTGGTGGGTGAAAGAATATCCTATTCGGAAACACTATTTAACACCGAACTATTAGCAAGTGTGTGAACTGATGTTTCACTGATGTACAGATGAAAATGCACTGTGAACTATTCATGGGACTTATCAAAAATAGGTCCATACTCTATTTGCTCCCTCAGGATCCTGGAGCCCATGTGCACCATTGGTTTGGAATCGGGATTTTCTAACTCCCCTAGGTGGGCCCTCCGTGTCCACCGCCCGGTTAGAGCGCCAGACATTCGCTTTTCGTCCCCTCAGTTTCACAAAAAACACCCCCGCCACGAGAAGGCAGTGAGTAGGACTTCCCTGGCAAAGGCTATATACGCGTGGCCATGTGAGAGCATTTCGACAGGAAGAGCGGACTCTAGCCACTCTTGGCCGTACCAGGACATTTGGGAGTTGTATTTTTTCCATTGACTTAATGATATCCATTCACTGATATTACCAAATTATATTCTAGCTAGTTTGTTCGTACTGTATCTTGGTTACTGACAGAAATGTGAACTTTATAATAGGAACACAGGTGATTCAACTAATATGCTAGTTTTTAACATGTATACTTTTCTGTATGGATTCTGTCGTCATGATGATGCACCATATTAAAGTCCTCCAAATATTATCTTTGTGTTTTCGAACTTCCAAATATTTATTTAATAGTTCGTTTGTTTATGAACCTTATCATGTCTAATGATTTCTTGGATTTCTTGTTTTGCTGATACAAATGTAGTCGAGTCGATGAAAACGTACCTATGAATTTTTAGAAATCTGATTTCTACTATAAGATATATCTCACCCTAACTTTCTCTTTACAGTAGACATTCTCGACTCATCGTAACCTATTGTGTTGGTTTCTTTTCCCAATCGTCTGTGACGTTTGATCACATTTCAAAAAGGAGTTCTCTTATTATATTTGTTGGTCATAAACTTTTAATTGTGTGATATTAATACGATATTCAGTTACTTATTTTAACTAGTTCTGGGGGTCAACTTGGTCTCCATCTATCGTTCTCGTGTTCCTAATTGGGTCTTCCAATCCACTGTTTTCTTGTTAAAATACCACGGTTTACGCAAACGTAACACACTAGTTCTCGGTCCTTTTAGTTTCTTTTAGGCTACCTAATCTGTTACAATATTATGACGTAAATTGATTCTCTTCCTGGATTTTAACATTATTTTATCCATATCCATGGCATTACTGATATTTGCTTAAATAAGGAAATAAAAGTCTTTTGTTTCGCATTGAGCAGAATCTACGGGACCATCAGTCTGTCCTTCAAACACGTATAGAAGCACTACAAGAGAAAATAAAGTCTACAGAAACCGAAAATATTTCTTTAACTGAAGAAATCAAAAGTAGGTTTTACCTGTTTTCAATCAATCTCGTCAAAGGTATATATATATATATCAAAACATAAACTTGTGGCGATCTCAGTGCGGTTTTTTATAACATTAGTAAAACTAAAACAATCTTTTATTAATTTTGATAGTTGAGAGAATAATCTTTTATTAACCTAAATAAGTACTTCTTGGCTGTTTTTTACGGATCTGTTTCTTTAAAAAGTATTACCCCTGTTCATTTATTTGCAGATTGTAAGACCCTTTGCGTGGCGCATTTTTTGTGCCTCATTGTAAATAGCTAGAAAACCTTATTTGATAGTCAAAAAATATATATCCCAAATGAAATCAGAGTACGTAGTATAGATTTATATTGGTGTTTGTAAGGGCCCAGCAGCTCTTGGAATGTTGAACTTGTTACTTCTTTACTCCTTTTTGAGTCGCTGTCTATAGTGATTTCTAGACATTGTAAGACTTAGTTGTTGCTGAGAGCTCTCTTGAACTCACAGAGCTTGTTAGCATCGAAGGCTCTATCAAACTTATATAGTGTTGCTTGTTCAACTATTCGCTGCCTTTTTAGCTTCATTTTTGTCTTGGTCACCACAGAGACGATCCGAAGCTACATCATATCTTCTCATTATTCTTACGTCTTGGACCTTCTGAATTTTTTATTCATGTAGGTATGGTCAGTTTAGTTTCCTGTAGTGTGGTCCGGTAAGTTTTATGTACATATGTATGCATTTGTTGGAAAAATGCTGCCATTTATGACGATGTTGTTGAAAGCACACAGATTTGCTAGTCTCTATCCACTGTACTTCCTTTCACCTGGTCCATATCGCTCCACGATGCTTTTATATTCGGTATTGTCCATTCTAACCTTGGTGTTTAGGTCCCCATCAGAATGGTCAGGTGTTTTAAGAGGAATTTTTTTACGATGAACTGCAGCCTCTCCAGGCGAAGTTCCTCTTTTTAATCTTTTTGTAAATAGTTTAGTCCTCATTACCTGAAAAAAGTAAGCGACGTTTAAATTCTGTATTCATCTTCGCATTAGTTGGAAATCTACTCTCCTTATTCCTGTCATTAGTTTATACATGTTAAATTTTATTTTTAGACGTACGTTCTCAGTTGGATACAACCAACCGGGCATATGATCTACAAACAGAGGTGGTTAATCAGTTACAAAGTAAAATATCTATGTTAGAAGAAAATATGATTACCAAAGGTAAACAAATACTGGAGTTAGAGAATTCATTAACCAAAGAACATGAACAAAAGGTAATAGGTCATAAATTTACGTTACATAAATTGTTTTTAAATTTTGAGTCAGTATTTGGGATCTATTTCAATATAACCGTATTCATTTACTTTCTAACTTATGCTACTTTTTCATTAGAACGCATCAGCACAGCAATAAAATCACTGTGGTGAAGTAGAAACAAAAAGATGCTAGTTTTCAAATTTTTTTTTAAAAACCAGTCGTATCATTTTATGGATTCATTCTGTAGTTGATACATGTACGTTTTTACAACGTATTATGCTTCATCTACTTTCTTTCGGACAGGTAGGGGTGTGTTGTTTATGGTGGCAAGAGAATAAGTTGATATAAATTCTCATAGTCATTATTATACTAAAGTTCCGTAATCTCAGTCTCATTTACATTCGTTTATTCATGGTTTACAAAATCAGGTTTAGTGGGTCAAGTAACTTCAACAGTTTATAGGTATCTTTGTCAAGAATAGATTTGTTAACTTCGAGTAAATCCGGTAGGTTTCTGATAATAGAAGCACATTTGTCACATTTGAAATGATAAAAGAAACGATTTACGCGAAGTCACGAATCATCGGCTATTCAGTTTTCTACACATTGGTTTATTACAATATATTTTTGCTTTTATTATTCTTATAACTCAGACAATTCTTTTTACAGTACTTTCATACCTTGTGTTCATAACTTATTTGCACCAATCCAAGTGGCGAGACTATAATTTATGGACGACCTTTGAACGAATCTTAAGTGACCTTGAGAAATGTTAGCCAATCAGTAAACGGTCAGCATAGAGTAAAAATATATTATACAAAACCAAAGAATTAGAGTGGATACACTTCTTTTATATGGTCCAAAAACTTGTCAAGGTTAGAGAAAGGTTCAAAGGTTCCAAAATTGTAACGCATAAGGTAGAGTAACTCATCCATATGGCTCCATAATAGTTGGTCTCTGGAACCATGATAGGGTCACAAAAACCATCTCGGCCTCCACCACATAGCTTCGAAATTGTTTGTGTGTACTCTGGTTGTGTAAGTTTAGCATATGTATTACGGATATGTCCCTACAATATTCATACAACTGAACAGCCGAAGCTTCAGTAACATCTGCGATTATTGCAGCCAATACTACTATTTTCTGTTTGTTTCACAAATGCTCTTTGACTTTATAAATGTCTGTTTTCACTTCTCCCTAGATATGCATCATTAAATATATATTTCATTTAACCTCTTTGACCTTTGGTTTTCATGACTAACGTATATTCATTCATTTACGAGTATGCTTAAATTTAACGGAAATTGTTGAAGCCTTGATTATCAATACTATGTCTAATATGATGTATCTACGGAACAGACCATACAACCGTCATTAAATTAAGAAAATTTGAAATTTCGTCATTCATCTCTGTATAGTTTTGTATATCTTTAGCAAGTTCCCTACTAAATTATTCTGTTTGTTTCATTATGTATAGATATTGTATTTTTAATAGAAAGGTTTTAATGAAAAATGTTCAGATAATTTGGGCAGATTTTACAGTTGCTTATAATATTCTCTTTTGTTTAGTTGCAGTTACTTGAACAGTCAGAACAACACTGTCGTAGCATACAAAATTTGGAGAAACATTTAGCTTCGAATACGGAAGAAATAAATAAATCCAATGAAATCATTAAACGCTTACAAAGTGAAGTCAAGAGTTTCCAAACAAAGGTAATGAAAGTTTTAAGGATTGTTTACAGTAATGATATACTATTATCATCATGTATCTTCATAAGTTCAAAATGTCAAGAAAATTAATAGGACGATATTATATTATAATGTATTGAAACGTTTTCTTCGAAACGTGAAAAAATGAACAACTAAGAAAATGTTTTCACTAGATCCTAGTAGTATGATCTATTTTGGATGCTCATGAACATAAATATTCAGACTGATAACGTTTTTGTTAGCAAATTTTCCGTGTTAAATTATATACTCTCTTTTCAATAGAAGAGTAGCCATGTAATTCATCAAGAAAGTGCAGATTTATGTACACTGTTTGGTGTCATAATGTATGATGTCTAATAATACTACCTATGTTGTCCAGTCCAAATTAAATTATACAGGGTTTGAACCTATAACTTACTGGTTAAAAGTCGTGTACTCTAGCAACTAAGTCGTTTCTTTACATATTTTCTTTTTATACAAACGATCAGTTACGGCACCATATTCTGTAAGTTATATCTAATTACTCGTTATTAAGTCAATGTTATTACCTACCTGATCTGCTACCACTTATTGTTTCGCATTAATTCGTGAAATTCTCGTCGAAACCTTTCGTAGTTAATTTTTCTACTATTAAACGCAAAGTGAAAAATATGACGGAAAGAATACCTAACTTCTCCACGTTGACTTACTTGAAGTCTCCATATCTAACTAAAAATGGTCAATCTTGTGGAATAGAATTAATTTTAGAGTGCGACACATTTGGTTAACATCAAAATTTTCTTTTAAAAATAAACAATGTACAATGGATTCGCTATTATGTCATATTCTCAGCAGCAGAATATAAGTTAACAAGCTCGGACATCTTCAAAGATCAACAAGTAGTAACATGATAGCATGATAGCATCTGAAATAAAAATCACGGATTCGTAATTATATTTGGAAAAGTGAAAGAAATTAATTAAGCTTTCAATTTGTGTTACTAAGGCACTGAAAGAATAAATGATGGTATTTTAATCATAAAAATTAGGATTTAGCTCCTGATTGCCTTGACTTTCGAAAGCAGAAAAATACAATTCAATAGTTATTGTAAATGTGCAAATTATATTTATCTGGTGTTTTATATTTAGTAGATGATGAACAATCTAACTAATGCTATCACTTAGGTATGTAGACTATTCAGTGTATGTTCAGTAAAGCATGTATATACCTAATTCTTCGTCATTCTAAATGACTTATTTATGAGTACATGTTAACAAGTTTCTTCACGTTACTAACCAACATGTTGCGTGGAAAGGAAATCTAGCTTTGATGCGAAAAATATTCCGTTGAATACAGCTTCCAGTCTTCGGCTAACCTCACCGAAGATTTAATCACCCTTGAATACGTTCTTTTCAGGTTTATTCGTTCATGTTCTTGTGCCAGTTTTCACCGCTATATTTCTTTACAAACCTATAAAAATAACCATTTTTCGAATGCAAGATTGTTACTGGTTCCTGGATTTCGCTCATAGGATCACGTAATTCCTAAGTCTAAATATCAGAAGTACTTGTAAAGTACTCATCTGGTCCTATGGCGTTCGGATTTGAGATGTGAAAAACGTAAAAGATTAGCGCCATCTTTTGATCGTGCGACGAATACACTACTGAAGTTAATCTATTTATTGTGAATGAAGTTTCTCTAACGGATGGTTTAAATTGTCTGAAGGATGCAGGAAATGTGGTGTTTTATTTCATATTGACCCATTGTTGTGGAGTAAAATTTTCGATTGTCAGAATCAATTAAGGAAATGCTAATCGATAGATCAGTGGAATGGTGCGATGTGGCCGAGTGATGGGTGCTCATGAGACCGTATTATTGATCTAAATGATTAGAAACTAAAGACAAGACTACTAGCTAGGCGACTGGATTATCATGCAATAAAATAACATGCGTATATACAAAATATAAACACAGAATAAACATGATAAAATGACATTGTCAATTAGAGGAAATGAGTCCATAGATCACTCACCCTCTGATCAACTAAGGCCTGATTGTGAGGCCTAGTTCTTGGGCGTCGTATCAATCGTACATGTGATATTCTGAAGACGATTGCGAAAAATTCTTCTCTGTAAAAGTGCAAAACTTAGTGGATAAGATAGTTGTATTATGTCGCGGAACTAATGAGTTTAGTTGGCTCCATGAAAAAAGCATTATTTCCAGTACGAATTTTTGTCAATATTTGAACGAGTAGTTTGACAGAAATTGAACGTCAAGTATAGAAAAGACATTATTTGTAAAAATTATATCTGAAATAATCTCAGCGATTAAAATTTAAATAATCCCAACGTTGCTTACAGAAGACTTGCTTGGATTTCTTCACGGCAATAATCAAAATTATCAAAGAATATATAATGCTCAACATTGAAATCAAATCTATACTGTGCTCATCCAATCATATTCAGATACCGTAATATCAGCGTTGGCGAAACTATAATTTACAGACGAACTAATCGGGTTAAGATGACAGATCTTGGATTTTGGTGCGAAACTCATTCACTTATTTGGCTAGATACCATTTTGGCATTATGGCTGGTCAGTTCGTGATGAAAACATTAAATCTAATTCCTAACCCTAACGCCCAACTATAAATCCTAGTCGTAATTCCTCATACTAACACATAACCCTCATTTAGCCATAGTAAGTGGATATTTCAGGGTCATTTTAGCGTTGCTCATAGGTCCTCCATAAATTATAGTCTCACCTCAGCGTTAGTGAAAGGATAAATTTTCAAATGTTATCTATGAGATCAATTGTCATGATTGTAGTGCAGTTTATGTGGGTGAAACATGTAGACAGTTGAATGAGAGTTTGAAGGAACACAAACAATGTTTGAAACATGTTCTCAAATAGTCAGTTAATTTTAAGAAACTTGAGAATAGGTCAGGGATAACGTTACATGCGTTAGAAACAGGATACAAGACCAACTTCAAAAGGACCAAAATACTTCAGAAAGGGTTTGTCATGCATGAAGAAAGCTTGACAGCAGATGTATGGGTTAATAAGAGCAGTCTGAACAGAAAAAAATTCTATTCAACTAGCTACCCCTTGGCAAATAGTAATTAACACGTAATTAGACCCTAACTCTATCCAGCCTGTTTACTTCACATGAACCGTTATTTTGACAGAAATTAATTTGAATTTTTTACCACTACAATTGTGTATTTAGTGGTTCTTATTTAGCATACACATCGACGTTTCAAAAATATTTTCAATTCGCACTTGTATTCTTCTAATAAACAAAAAGCAAATTAACACTTAGTATCAATTAATAATAACTTATACTCACGAATAAATAAACATAATATCCCAATTACTAAATTCAAAATCTGAATGTGATTGGATTAGCACAGTATAGATTTGATTTGAATATTGAACATAATGTGTATTCTTTGATAATTTTGATTATTACCCTGAAGAAATCCAGACAAGTGTGTTGGACAAAATGTTGAGATTATTCAAATTTCAACCGCTGAGATTATTTCAAATATAATTTTTAAAAGTGATCATCCCCAGTAGATTTCCATCCAATGGGTCTGGATTATATTGTCATTATTTTCAACCCAGTTAATTTTATCAGTAGAATAATCATCTTACTGTATCTTTAATGTATAACTTCCGTACTCTCTACTCATACATTATGACTGATCAGAACCGCTTGCTTTAATAATCAAATCCTTGAATCTAGATCTAGACTTTAGCACCGTTGAACACCAGTCAAATCATAACATATCAGACAATTCAGTTTGTTATTTGTTGAGCTTCCATTTTAGTTGTTGATCTATGGTATCGTTTCTATTGTATTAACATTTTGTACAGTAATTCATACTCACAGTTATTTACAACTGGAATGTTTTATTCTATACAACGTTACATTTAAATAATAATGTAAACACTTAGGTATTCATTTGTCTTAGGCTAAGTTACGTGGTCAAGTAGCAGCGGAACAGGAGCGTTTACTTGTTTCCAAAGTCTCTGAAATTCAGAGACTACATACCGAACTAGATAAATTAAGATCAGAAATCACGAATGTCAAAAACCGCAACACTCAGATTGTTGAAGAGCATGATCAAACCTTGAAAAGTTTGGCAGATGCTCAGAAAACAATCAAGTCCAATGAAACAAGTAAGTTATGGGAAACTAATTACGATTTATTTTTATATAAAGAAAGAACAACCAATATTTTATCGATGGAACTAATCGTACACGATGTGTTCATATATGTGTATATCATAGTTCACGATGAAATCCTTTGTATTTAGTTTTGTGCTTATTTGACTGATTTCATGGTATAAAACAATCTTTCCTGATATTCATTTTTATTAGAGATAGTGTTTGCTATCACCTTTTGGTGAGAACTTAATGAAGTAGTACACCTAAATTTTAAAGATTTTGAGCACTTCTATCTAAACGCTCGACGGCCATCTGTGCATATCAATTGTTGCGAAATCACAACGGATTTCTATAAGGTATAAAACGTCTCAAATTGGTAATTTTGAAATCAGTGGTGTGTGATGGGTTTTTAGCAAGTACAATGTACATCTTGCATTGGATTCTAAAATAATTATTTTGTTGGATATGTAAGTAGCGTGATCTAGTGGCTTTATTGATTTGTTAATCTGGTTTTTTATCCAAACTATTATGTTATGTCGCGCGATTAGTAGATTAAGAATTGATTCAATGAAATCTATTATCCAAAAACCAATCGGTGCAATGGGAACTTGAGGATGGATCTTAATGTTTTATGGTGAAAATGATTTGTTGTATATACATTTTGCACTGACAACAGGAAATAAAGCCTGTACACATTCAAGAAGTCAGATGATTGAATAGGAAATATTATGACTACAAATTAGTGTGAATTGACGATGAACAGTGTTAATTGTTCATTTAAATTTTCATTGCACAATTATTCAATCATAATTCGATTTGATATTGATTGATTTCTACACACTGTTAATCAGTTGTTCTGACTCACTATGAATGGCCGATTCTCGAGTACTATTCAAACGTTAGACTTCTATCATAACAGCCAGATATCGCGATATTGATCGTTAATCCTTGATTTTATGTAATTAATTTAGACCGACCCACGATTTCAACTGTGAAAATACTACAATCTCCACAAATTCCCCTACTAATAACAATCATGTGCTCACTAGTGACTAGCTTCAAGATGTAACTCTTGGAGTTTCAGTGAGAAGCTGTGACCAATGGAGTTCAACCTATGTCAGGTGTGAGACAGTTATCCACCTCAGGCAATGTATGGAGGTTGCTCAAGATCATGGGTTGGTTGAAGTTAGACACTAACACCGTTGGATGCCGGCTTAGTGGTCTAGAGCTTAAGTGTTCGCGCGCGTAACTGAAGGTCCTAGATTCTAGTCCCGCGTGTGGGATCTTGGATACACTGCTGATAAGTCCCGTACTAGAAGGAATCGGCCGTCCATTGCTTTCGTGTTTTCAATGGTGGTCTGGTTTAGATCAACTCGTGAATTAAACTGTGAAAATACTACAATCTCCACAAATATCCCGACTGAGTTTATTTTGTGTTAATTCAAATAGGCTGGATTTCTTAGCAGATATGTTCATCTGATTTTCACTATTGTTTCGTCGTAGTGTATTATTCTGTTTCATATTTGTCAAAAATCACTGGTTGATATCATGGAAAGCAGTGGAAAAATTCCGCTGATATTTCGTTCAGTTAATCAGGACAAAATACATCGAAGAATTTAGAATACCAGTAATACTTCTTGCACTGAAAAGGTTTTAAAAGTTTTTTCACCTTAACATAGGTAATCCACAAAATCGAACCTTTGTTTTTGTAATTCACAACCCTAAATTTAAGTGAACTCTTCATTTACTAATCATAGATTCTTGTACTGTGTTTTTAAATCACTCTTCAGTTGTGAAGGCTAGTAACACAACATGGTTGCCTAGATGTATGTTGGTTTGAGGGGGTTCAAACTTGTAGCCCAATTTTTTAGGGTCGAGACACAGCACCTCAAGCAGAATGTCAGTGGTAGAAAATGTATAAATAAAATTTTTTCCCGATTTCCGAAAAGCCGCGAAATTCGACCTTTAGTTTTCTATTCTATAAGAAGTTAATTACTAGTGTGTATCGATAGATGATATGCCTAAAGGGATCTTATAAAACTTTGATTTGTAAATCTATATTTATATCACGTCTTTTGTCTATTCATTTTAAACACACTAGTCAGTTATATTATTACTCTTAATACTATCGTATTCAATGCTTCTGTAATTATCACTAGATTCACACCTATCACGTTATAAATGTATTGTCTTTTCCCTAGAGATCATGGCAGACAATTTATTTCTTCATGTATTAGCTCGCGTTTAATAGCCACTTTAGTTAGACATATTGACATTTTCTTTTCATTAAAAGAAGTCTGCAATGTGGGATTTTAGAATGTTATTATTTCTTCTTTTGTCGTTGTTATTATCCCTTTGATTCCTATCACATTTATGACCACTTCTACTCTTCCCCTGTTTATCGTATAGTAATAAAATTTTCCGTTTGTATGGAATCTCGACATTGCAGATACTCCTGGGTTATGGATTAATAGAAAGCAGTCGAATATAGTGTAAAATAAAATCATTTAAAGATAGTTTAACCAAGTTACAGAATACTAGCCTTAGATAACTATTACAAAACTTTTGAGACGGTGCCATTTTCACAGATATAATTAATACGCGGTTGGTTACATACTTTTTGATGAGATCTTTTGTGGTCAACAGATGCGCACTTTACTCATGCATCCTTACATAAGAATAACAGTTTTGCTTTAATTATGTTTGTTGTAGGATTTACCAAAATCCACGTTTTTGAACAGCTATGATAATGTTCAGAAGACTTCATCACCAAAGAAAACTATTGGACCATAAAAATGGTTTTTAATAATAATATTAAACAATAAATTAGTGTCGCATTTAAACGTTGTAGGGATTTTTATAAAAAATATGTTTGATCTTTAATTTTATTAAATCTTTCGCAGTTATCGCTTGGTTGAATCGCCAGATTGCCGAGAACGATTCAGGTTATGTACAAAATCGCTTGAAGCTTTCAGCGTTTCCAGTAATAAGTGTATCTTCTGGAGTAATTTGTCCTCTTACTACTCCTAATTCACTTACGGATACCTCTTCTGGAAGTGAGAAACCCTCAGCATTCGAAACTACTCCTTCATATATCCCATTAACGCAGCATTCCCAAGCTTCTCGTGTAGTCCCTTTATTTGACACACATACATCTGTCATGGTGTCTTCATCTTCAAATACCAACATCTTGCAAACAGTTGACAAAAGGCTCATAGAACTACCCAACAGTTCAAAAAATAATTTGTGTGTGAAAAATGTTCCTTCTGCAATAGATAACACGGTAAGAATGATTTAACTGTCTACTGAGAAGAGTAATTACACTAATATATATTTCTTGTCGTGCACATATACTTGCTAAGGAAATTCAAAGTGTTAACTCTCAGCTTTCTCGAGAGTGATGTATTCGATAAGTATCTAAGTTACATCACTCATCTTCACTCCTATTACAATTAGGTCGAAATCTCTTATTGAGAAAGCGTTTATTTATTGAAATTTTCTTTGTATTAAATCTTAATCATTTATGTACGTACAAACCTTACAAACACCACTATCAGTATGCAAATTCACTTCTGAAAATGTTTGCAAACTCACTTTAATATATTTCTGTAATGTATTTATTGCAGTTGTAGTCTTTATTGACTTAAAAGCAGCATTTGACTCTGTAGACCGAGAGGTTCTGTGGCAGTGTCTGCCAGTGAAAGGTGTGCCTCAGAAGTAAGAACAGAATGTACACTGGGTGAGTAAGTTCGTAGAATAGCATAACTTTGAAGAAATGTTGGTAGATTTCAGAAGCATGACTCTTGTTCCTCACCCCATTTGAATGAATTTGATGTCAAAGTATTAAATAAAGAGTGGGTACAACAAGACTAGTCAATTTTGTCAACAACATGAAATATGCATCTAAGAACTTAACAGAAGCTTTATGAAACAAACGATTATGTATTAACATCTATATGCCTAAAAGGGTAAGAAAGTAATATACTAAGTA
>NC_031502.1:25473253-25482779 GCF_000237925.1 Schistosoma mansoni | reverse complement strand
AAGTAGACGTGAGAGTGTACACTACACTTTCATTTTCTAAACGAAACTTTTCAGAATTAACATACATCTTTTATCACAATATTATTAGACACTGAATTCATGATAAAATTACATTTTGGGATATTATATGATCTTGTAGAATATTGTTAATAAAACGCGACTACGAAAGTTAGTGTTCACAGTATCTTCAACATAGGTCTCTAAGTTATGGATATAATGAGTTAATTGCCTGTTAGCTGTAAAAACGATCAATGTAAAAATGTATAATATCGAGTGTGTTTCTTCCAAATAAGTCTGGTGCAACTGAATGTGTCCAAGGGGACATCACTTTACGGTAACACACTACGGAAAGTTAATCGTCTCTCTAAAATTACAGGAAAAAAGTAAGATTAATATTGATGTTTTCGTCTACCTGAAAGATTGACCGCAGTGCTCAAGTAACAGCTGCTTAAAAGTTACTAAATGCAACCTTTTTATGGCGATGTCTACTTTCAGTTTCGACTTTTTGCTATTCAAACCGTGGCACCACCGCCACAAAATCATTTAGGAGAAGGTAATATATTTTTCCGAACCCCTATCAATATAGTATTACAAAATCAATGGTATGACCACCGTGGAACTTCGATTTTTTCGCTCTAATATCCTTGAAAATAAAGAAACAGTTGTGAGTTTGGCCATCACATCAGTTACCACTATAAACTGTGGGGAGAGAAAAGTCATTTACAATTCCTTATCCTATGAATAAATAAGATGTAGAGTTGATAAGGATTACTCGTTTCCTCTACATACCCTTAGGCTTTACCTTAATTAGTTTGGATTCAAATTACAATTGGGGAGTATTTTGTAAAGTTTTTCGTTTTATTCTCATGTATAGATCCTTATTCGGGTTCTTCTATCCCACCCGAAATTCCTGACACATTGGCCATGGAATTTGCGGATCACAATGGCAAATCACGAAGTATTTCTGATCAAAAGATATCATCAACCAAGTGCCTAGAGTCCGTCGATTATACTAATGATCAAAACTACCATCAACAATCACTGGCTTCCGCCTATTTTCCTCAAGTGTCTCTTTGATTTTCTATTTGTAATCATTCAACCTTCAAGTGAAATAAGATTGGTAGCTTGTTTCACATTTTTACAGCTGATGAATATGTTACTTACCATTCAGTTCGGTTACACTTCTCTGTGTTCCCATTCCTAAGTTATAGTCTGTAAATTTTCTGTGAAACTAGTGAATAAAAAAGCTGTCTGCTTGCTTAGTTATTTATGAATATAGTTTTCCTAGATGAATGAATTCACTTACCACATTTGTTTCTAGTTCGAATTAGCTTGGTTCGTGCTCTAGCTATCTAATAACTAAATCCGAGGATAAAAATACAAACACAAAAATAACAGCAGATTGAAGGGGAAATGAGTCATCAACAAAGTTTGCATAAAAATGGTAAAACCTGCTGGTCTCCCCCGTAAAAACAGGTCGTTTGCTTGAGTACTTTTTTTATCATAGTCACAATCAGTTTGTTGTTAAGTTATTTTAATCTCACGATTTAAGGGAAGAAAGAGAGTGTATACACCTACACCATTATGATCGATTCTTAGCCATATCACCGAGAGTCTCCGACCGTTGGTTACGATAGTCGCGCAAACACCAAGTAGTCTGCATATACCAACATGACTCAACCCAAAACACGTGTACAATGTTGTGACTCATGATGCAAACTCTGAGCAAAAAACCGAGTTCCGAACCACATTTTGTGAGTGAATAGCATTCCCCAGATGACCAAGACATACTAATGGATGTTTTGACCAGTGATCAGAAGTCCAGTGTTAAGACGAGGACACTGTAATCCTGCAGATACTGTTTTATCTGTATTAACAGCACTGGAGCTCGGGCCATAGGTTTGTAACTTGCCTCATTTTGGTTTAGGTAACAATAAGCAGCACGACTAGGCATTGGAAATCGTAGTTCAAATGTATAAATATTAGTCAGTTTATCGACTGAGCTTTCGTTATTAGTTTCGTCAATTCTACCAATCACATTACGTGATTGTTTGGTCGTGACAGCGCTTTATGACAATATCCATAAACCATTATTCCTAACCAGTTATAGTTTTAGATGTGCAGTATCCATTTGGAAATCGGTAGTTTTGCCTTCGATGCTTAATATACTCGATAGTCCAAAATATGTCCACTTTTAATTATTCGGAAGTGTCAGGAATACGAAATGGTTTGATCAGCATGAACGAATCCGAGTTTCCTGGTATTAATACAAGTCTTAGTGCAGAAATATTCATAACTTAGTTTTAAAGTAGACTGGAGTTTTCATTCTGAGCATTATTATGAGTAATAGCTACGTTATGGTTATCACATTAGTGCAGTGACGTTTTTGTTTCATGTGGTTTTAACGATGTCGGACATCTTTTTAGGTAAATTATCTGATGGCTTACAAAGGCCTTACGTTCAGTCAGACCTGTTCCCACTCAACCACAATCAACTGGTGTTTTCTTCCGACCCACGCTACGACTTAGTATACACTATTTTGTTTATCTCAATTCATTACTTCGACCTCCGTAAAGCTTATACGAAGGACTCTTCAAAGTGCTTCATCGCAAACCTAGATACTATATCATCGATAAGAAAGGAACTTACGATGACGTCAACATTGACGGTCTTAAAGTTGCCTGTTTAGAATGAAACCCTGATAGCGTTGATTTTCCTCCGGTACAATTGAAAGACACGGGGCTCACAACTACGGAACCTCACCCGATAATCATCAATCACAAAGAAACTTTGCTGGTATCTGACAACTGGTCCAGAACAACGCACTCTGCAGCAAGGTTGAGATTTCCAGAACACTCAAAAGTCCACTGAATATAGGACACCGCATAATATTTTGTTTTATCTCGTTTGTTCGCATCTTTGTGTCGTAAAAGAGAAATAAACGTTTTGCCACTATGCTCATATATGCGTTTTCATTTACTGAAAAGAACCAGGAAAATTATTGCACAAAAATGTCTTTAAACTTTCGCATGTTATTAATACGCATGTATACAAGTTCTTTTTGTTTTGAACGTTTTGTATCCCTACGCATAAGTGCATTTTGACGTACGCTTAAAATCTCATTTTTTCTTTCCCAGATATCGTAGAAAAACTGACGAAAAATGTTGTGAACAGGAACTTTCATAGTACATTTTTTCATTTCTGTGTTGTACTGCATGATCCCTTGTATTAGGGTATTAGGGAAAGACGGCCTGATACTGATGGACATAGCAAGCCACCAGAAGAGTGTTTACCGACGTCAGGCTTGTTGGGTTGAAACTCCACTCTTGTATAACCAACATGTTGACTGCAGTAGACAGATTGACAAGCATCCTTGGTTATGAGGGGAAGGTTGATGTCATTTACCTTGACTTCTCGAAAGCTTTTGATAGGGTCAACTATATATGTCTTATCAATAAGCTCGAACGATTGAGTATCAACACAACCTTTAATTGAATGACTCACTTCATATCTAAAAATCGACATTTTAAGGTCAGGGTTAACTTCACTTTCTCTCAGGCTATGGAATATCATATTGGGGTCCCCCGGGGTTCAGTACTAGGACCTTTTCTTGATTTATATAGAAACGATCGTCCACAACTGGTATTGTATGACTTATTACGTTTTGCTGATGATGTGAACTTCGGAGAGAGATACGCAACCAAGAGGACATACTGGAACTTCGGGGGATCTGACTCGACTTTAAAGTTGGGCAAATGACAAGGGACTTGCCTTTAACACTTCAAAGTATAAAGTAGTCCATCTGCGACATGTTGCAGACTACAGTTATAACTGTGACAAAAATGCCTTTCAAGCAAACCTTGCACTGGTAACATTGAAGAGCAATTTTGGCCAATTTGACGGTGGAGTGTTCTACATAATCCCCAAAAGTTTTATTCGTCTACACTTAATGTACGGAAACACAGCATTTCCTCCCTCCTTCCAAAAGGATAAGGACACTCTGTAATGTATCCAACGGCGAGTCACGAAATCATTTCTGGGACTCACATTCAAGCCTTATGAAGAGAGCCTCCAATCACTAAACCTTTCTTTACACATTAGAGTGTAGGCGTCTTAGAGGTGACCATCTTATGGAGTACAGTATCCTTAGCACTTCTGATCGTCTCCTCAAACATCTATTTAAGCTTAGTCACAATACTAACCTAAGGGGTAACACCCAGAAACTAGAGACACAACACAGCAGAACGCACTGTGGATACAACTTCTACTCCTTAAGAGTTGTCGAACGCTAGAATTCGCTACCATGGGACCTATTTTAAGCGATTTCTCAGATATTTACGTACCATACTTCAGATCCATTGGCCGGAGACCACCAGCAATAACCTACTGTGACAGAGAACAAACCAGCTTTCAACCGAAGAGAGGATTAGGAAAAGACTCTGGTGGTGGATAGGACACACATTAGGGAAATCAAACTACATCACGAGGCAAGCCTCAACTCGGAATGCTCAAAGTGAAAGGCGAAGAGGCAGATCAAAGAACACATTGTGCCGAGAATCGGAGGCAGACATCAAAAGAATGAATAGTACTTGGGAAAAACTGGGTAGAAGAGCCCAAGACAGAGTAAGTTGTGGGATCCTGGTCGGCAGCCTATGCTCCACTAGGGGTAAGGAGTGCGAGAACGTAACTCACGATGTTTGCAGAACTCTACATTTTGTCAGCGTCCTCGCCCAAAAGGAAAATGTCTTTTGTGTGCTTCCAGTTGATGAATGAATCGCCTAGTAAGAGACAAATCTTCGGGAAGTCAAACGAAGAAGTACTCTTATGATTAAGGTTCATAAGAATGACAAAATTGGTTTTCCTTGACTAACGCCGCTTGATATTAGCTAGTTTAGAAAGGAGTTGACAATGGGGGCTGACTCGACCACAAATAATTTAGTAATGATCCTTCAGATTTTCTGTGAACTTCTGTGTTGTCTTTTGATGACAAAAGTTACTGTAAAACCTGTCGACCAGCAGCTTGCAATTTCGGTATGGAACTACTAGCTATGTATTGTGCTGTACGGCATTTTCAACACAATCGAAGGTCGGGAATTCACCCTTTTCATTGATCACAAATCCCTTACCTTCTCTTTAAGCTCATCTTCAGACAACTACTCACCCCATGAGTCTCGAAAACTGAACTACACCTCGCAGTTTACTTCAGATACACAACACATTTCCGGAGCAAACACCTTGTCTCGTATGACTTCCTTGAACAGTTTCCAAGGAATCGACCTTCTGAAACTCGCTCAGCTTCAAAAAGGGGACACTGATCTTCAGTACGAGTTATCCTCAACAACCCTGAAACAGATGGGAACAGGTAAGGAGACCTTACAATGTGACACATCTACAAGTAGGGATCGCCCAATCGTGCCGAATCATAATCGATGCAACGTCTTCGATACGTTGCACAAACGTTCTCATCCAGGTGTTAGTGCGACTATCTAGCTTATGGCAGAACGGGTTTGCTGGCCTGGTATGAATACAGACGTGAGGGAATGGGCACGCCCCTGTCTAAGCTGCCAGAAATATAAGGTGACTTGACACAACAAATGTCACTTGGACTCGTTCCAAACTCTTAATGCTCGTTTCGACGATGTTTATCTTTTAACCTACACAGAACGTTTTACTTGATGGCCAGAAGCAGTAACCATCAAGAGGCATTACTATTGGAACAGTGGCCTGCGCCTTCGTTGAACGATGGGTAGCGAATTTCGGTTGCCCTACAACTACCACTACAGAATGTGGATGCCAGTTCGAATCTGGACTACTACTAGGAATCACTCGCCCCCGAACGACCACGTACCATCCATAAGCAAACGGGTTGGTAGAACGTTCACATCGACTACTAAATTCTTCGCTATCAGCTGCAAACGCTTCACAGTAGACCAACGCTCCTCCACTGATGTTAATTGGTATTCACAATGCAGTGAAAGCTGACATCGGATACACTGTAGCTCAACTCCTTTATGGAACGACACTCCGAATCCCAGGAGAATTCATGGATTCTTCATCTTCTCAGAAATATGGCTCTAAACTCTTACACGAGCAGGCTTACAAAGCCAATGCATTCGGTTGGACCTGTTTCCGCTCGACTTCAGTCATCTGATGCTTTCGTTTAACCTGCCTTACCATATAGTACACACGTCTTTGTACGCCGTGACTCACTTCGACGATCTCTCGAAACAGCATATGAATGACCCCTTCAAGGTTTTGTATTATGCCCTGTCGGGTTATATTCAGTATCTCTTGCTACCTTTTGAACTGTAAGTTCAGTACGTTATATACCGACGTATCTGTTCGTAATTTCTCTTTCGCATCGTTATGCTCTAATAGTCACCTTTTTTATTTCTTTTACTTCTTAAATAAATTGACGTATCCTGTGAAGAAGTAGTGACTTAACAGTAACATATGAAAGGTGTGAATTAATTTTTTCTAACCTGAATAAATATTCCCAAGAATTGTTTCTCAATTCTGATTTTACTTTCTTGGGTTAAGTTCAATATAGTAGGACTTCTATTCAGTTAAACATTCACGTGCGTTTTAGCAAAACGACTGAACTTTGATGTCATTCACTGATAGTTAACTACGCCTTGTGGGATAAGCTATTCGCTTGAGCGTTCGGTTGTTACACTTTCTAAATGCGGACAAACTAACTGCCCGTTGGCTGTAGAAATCCGTGTTATTTAAGTTAATTTTCTTAACCCGAAGATACATACGCCCGAAAACCGATTACCACGATACACAAAGCTGACTAGTGTTGAAGACGGTTGGAAGAAGTTTGGAGGCAGCCAAACCAAAACGTGATATCAGTCCTTGAAGTCACTAACTTCTAGTCTGTGCCATGTTGGTAGATGCAGACTACTTGGTCGGGGTCCGCATAACTATCGTAACCAAGAGTTGGAGACTCTGGGCGACATAGCTCAGAATCGAGCACAATGGCGTCGGTGTATACACCCTTTGTCTTCCCTTAAACCATGAGATTAAAATTGCTTTATACCTTTCTTTCCATGAACTAGTTCCTTCTTCCTGGATTATGTCCTTATATACAATCTTTCTTTCATATATTACTACCATTGAGGTAACTACTTCTATGAATTAAGTGTCCATCTTGTGGTGCTAATGAGATATAGCAACTTGGATCGATGCATATATGTGCCTGATCGTACAGTGTAGCTGACTGACTGACAAGACTGCCAGCAACCTCTGTGTTTGATCATCGTTGAATCCAAACAATTGCTGACATCTAGTAGCAACATCATGTTTGTAATGTAGAGTTTCGGCATCGTGTGTTCAGGCATAGCGACGATGATTCAATTAGTGTCACTATCTTGAAACATCGACTTCAGTGGCTTGGACATGTCCTACGAATGTTGTCCCGGAGGATTCCACGTTGTGCATTATCTGCCGGCTCTGGGACTGGTTGGAAAAAGCAGAGATGGCTGGTGCGTTGCATTGTGTCGTGGTATGAAAGAAAGCTTTACAGGACTCCCTGGTTGGGGTTCTAGAGATGGTGCAACACAATGGCTTGGGACGTTATCAGACATGGCTCAGAATAGAGGCCAGTGGCGATCGTGCCATAACTTCACTTTACCTTCTTCGTCAAAGTGAACGTAACTTCCTTGACTGAAAAATCCCTTTCTTTTCATTTTCTTCACAACCCCATTGTTATTGTGTGGTGCTTATGTATTTGGTGCCTTCTTGCACCAATATACGTGTCAAAATAAATGATCGACCATCGCCTCACCCTTATGTACTAAGTTGTTCATTACCTGTTTAAGGCGCTCGAGTAACGTTTGCCTGTTCTCGTGACACTATATAACTTTCTTGCACTAAAATTCGCGACTACCACAATTGAGCTCAGTATTATGACTATTTTAGGATTACATAACATAATAGATCTGACTGGGACCCTACGGGCTGAAAACCTGTTTCTCAAAGGCTTGGACTGACATCTGAGCTTTGTAATGAACGTTTTTGTAATTAGACGTATGTATTAAAACTTTTTCATAAATCTAGCGAGCATTCTTCTTACTGCCGACTATGTCGGATTTGAGACACAAATAATTAGGTCATGTGTGTCCAATCCACTAGAATAACACACCTGAGGTCTATTTGCTTCAGAAGACTATCTTGGTTACTCATAAATATCTATATGTAAGTATATTCAGAATGTGCTTCTATGGTAAGTTAAATTTAAGCCTACATTCAAGGTGATCAGATGAAAACAGTCATTCGTAACAATGGTGAGTGCGAGTTGACTGTCCACGTAAAATACGGCCTCCGAATACCCTGGTACGACCGAGAGTGGGGGGATTCAGCTCTCAATCTCGAAATGCTCTTACAGTCAGTCAGTCATAACGTAGACCTTCGCACGTACGTACATCAGTTCGAGTGGCCATATCACATCAGCACAGAGATGCAGTTGTCAGTTCAAATCCCATAGTTGTAGAGGTAGTAAGAGTGCAAATGGGATCCAGGGTTCTGAGGGAACAAATGGAGTATGAAACTGTTGTTAGTCATTGATTACCATGTGTGGTCATCCAAGACAGCGCACGAAGATACATACTGAAACGCCCTCAAATGATGACAAAACTTTTGAAACAAGCAAATAGAAGGATCTAAGGAACTGTCATCGGAAGCTCAAAATGTTGGGGACAATAGTACTCTCATACAACGCTACATTTTGTGGAACAGATTCCAACTCACATTATATCCAAAAATATTTAAGTAAACTCAGCAGTCCAGATATGCGTATATAACATGTCTCCATGTATATCTACACATTTCAAACACGCTGTAGGTATTTCCCTGTGCAAAGATTGCGGGAACTTAATATCAACAGAAAATAGCCATTTTTAAATTTCTATTTTGTATCCAGTAGGCTCCAACATTCGACAATAATACATCTCACTAACCGCCGACACAGCTGTATACCGATCAAAATCAACTACAACGTATGAGACTCAAACGATTGCTAATCTTGGTATCAAGCTTAAACTCGTGTATATACTAAGAGTTTATTTATTTAAACACATAAATATTGGTACGAAGGGGCACCAGATACATATGCGCCAAATCTTATTTGATTTTTGTGAGGGCTGTAATACTGCACGGGTGCCCAAACCGAATACAATCTCATGGTAGCCGGTGACCAACGATTGATTTATACGCCATTTGTTCCCTAAGGATACTGGAGCCCATGTGCACCACTGGTTTGGAATCAGGGTTTTCCAACTTCCCTAGGTGAACTTTCCGTGTCCACCAACCCTGTTAAAGCGCCAGACATTCGCTTTTCATCCTCTCGATTTTGTAAACAACACCCCCGCCACGAGAAGGCAATGAGTAGGACTTCCCTGGCAGAGGCTATACACGCGTGGCCATGTGAGAGCATTTCGAGAGGGAGAGCGAACTTTAGCCACTCTCGGCCGTACCAGGGCATTTGGGGGCATATACCAAAAGCAGGGTTTATATATATATATAT
>NC_031502.1:25411153-25473053 GCF_000237925.1 Schistosoma mansoni | reverse complement strand
TATATATATATATATATATATATATATATATATATATTTCAGTTTAGTTTAACTGGATCAAATTATTCTAAAACGTGTGTAGTGTAAGGATAAACGGAAAGTCTGGACACATCCATAGCAAATGGGTCACCCCGTAAAGTCGCCTTAAAGTAGAAATTCCGCCGTTTACTACGAATTGCTGGGATTTCCCACGAGGTCGAGTATTTCAAGGTCAACACAGCCTGCTGCCTTTAAAGAGATTACCTGCTTAGCTCACCTGGCTAACCTTTGAGATTATCTAGGCATCCCCTTTAACTAAGACTACTGTGAAAACCGCGAAAATTGCGTAATAACTTCACTTCGGCAATTTGATGCATACAACATTTCTGAAAGTAGTGCAAGTTTATACAGTAGCCCCGATAACACCACTGCACAATTTCAATAAACCAAAGGCTCGATATCACAATTCGGACGGCGCTTATGACATACTACTACAGCAAATGATGGTTAGTAAGAAGCTTGTTGACCACACTGATAGCTATGAGGAACTAAAATGAACACAACATAGGCATGGAAGAACGGGGAACATCCCAACCTGCAGCAAAGCAGCCCAGTGCTGGAAAGCCGGTGATAATCACAACATTAACGTGAAAAACCAACTTTTGAGACGATGGATTTACTTTTTGACATTCGGAAAATAGAAATCTACATAACTGTAAAAGTATAATGTGCAGGTGACCTTGGCGACCTACCAGCTAATAAGAAAACACTACCTAGTTATAAAACAGTCAATACAAAATAGTAAAATAGGAGTGGAACAATAGCTTTGATCCATATAAGTAACCCTCACCGTCAAACTATCCCTCGTGACAAAGAAAAAAGTGAAGGCTTACATAAATACATATTACTATTCAGGATGGGTGTCGTGAGTTAGTGATATCAGCCCATACTATTTTTGTCACCAAACGCGACCGGTTCAGAGTTGGTTTAAACTGGAGTCTTGAGGTAGGTTCAGAAATTGATATCCGCTAGAATCCAACAAGTTGCAACCTTCCTGCTTACAAACTTGAGGAACTTAGGGTGAATATTTGGAGAGTAAGGAAGTGAGAACGGTATCCAGCTTCACCAAATAGTTAATTACGCAAAGAACAACATCAAGTTCTTTAACATACAGCTACCCTAGGGGCCCCCAAATGCCCTGGTATGGCCGAGAGTGGGGAGAGCCCACTCTCCCTCTCGAAATGCTCTCACATGGCCAGCGAATATATAGCCTCTGCCAGGGAAGTCCTACTCACTGCCTTCTCGTGGCGGGAGTGTTGTTTACGAAAGTGAGAGGACGAAAAGCGAATGTCCGGCGCTTTAACCGGGTTGGTGGACACGGAGGGTCCACCTAGGGGAGTTGGAAAACCCTGATTCGAAACCAATGGTGCACATGGGCTCCAGTATCCTGATGGAACGAATGGCGAATGAACCTGCTGCTGGTCAACGGCTACCATGGGACTGCATCTCCTCACGATGCTCCACTGCCTTGTGGATCAGACCTTTCGTTCAAAGGCTCGGGGTGTGGCCCCCTAAGAAAACCACCTGCTTCAGTTTGGGCACCTGGGCAGTATCACAGCCCTCAAGCAAATCGGATGAGATTTGTATGGCGCATATGTATCTGGTGCTTCCTTGTACCAATATTTATGTGTTTAAATAAATAAATAAAATAACCCTATGGGCAGACATGTACTGTAATTTAGCTTGAACCATCTAAAATTCACTTTATAGTTGCATAAGAGACATTTTATTGATTTGAAACATTTCAAGAACCAACTATTTCCAATTTTCAATTGCTGAGTTATAAAATACGAGTAATCTATCACTGTACTTTGGAATCTGCGCAAAATACATGGTACATTATCTTAATCCTGAACGCTTATTTTAAGGCCACCAGTACATTAAATGTATACGACACGATCAACTTACAGCATTCCTCCTAGATGGAAAACAATGGAGAATTTTATTCAGTTTCAGTTTGGAAAGAACAGGAGGCTTGACGGCCTGTGTTAGTCCTGGCACTGAAGGTCTATTAGTTGATCCGACTTTCTTTTGAAAGAGTCGACGGATGGAGCCTCAACAACGTGCTGAGGTAATGAATTCCATTCGTTGATGATTCCATGGGAAAGTCGATAGTCAGCTAACAAGTAATTCGTTCTGGGCTTGTGAACGTTTTTGGAGCTTGGTTGCTGTTCTCTGAAGCTTTTCCAAGAGCCCACTCTTTTTTTAGGCAGGGGCTGGCGGCTTGTATAAAGTACTCAAGTTCCGCACGCACGAACACTGTAGACAAAGGCAGAAACGTTTTAGCGTCGAGATGACTAAAAGCCCTACATATGGACTATAAAGTTCTAAAACCTTTGGTGGTCATTGCATGGCAGTGTGCAGTAGTCTTTAAGTCTTGGCTAACTGTTGTATCCCGAAGAGAATTATGAATGATAACTTTTGAGGACTAATTATTGGCCAACATAATATGTATATTTCCTATTGTAATTAACCTAATCATATTCGTTTCCTCTTATCACTAACTTTATTTTGACCTTTGAGCTATTATTATACGATCCTTGAGTTATCATCAGTTTATTGATTACTATTCACAGCCACATTCGGCTAAATATTGTGCAAATGTTATTATATATTTTATGGGTCGATATGGTCTGTTTGTTTGGTATATAAACTCAGTATGTTTGAAATACAAGGATTCATACCACAGAGGCTGTTATTGGTGTTTTGGACCTAACTGGCTGGGCTAGGCAGATCGCAGGGTCGATACGTACTGTAGACTGCTCGTACGGTTTTCGTGTGTCGCTGTTCCAGTCTATAATTCGCTGCTCCCTAATTGGCGGTCTCATCAAGTCACACATCAACCAGGCATCCACTCGGCCACAAGATATAACACTAACGATGACCCCTAAGTCATTGTGTCTGTACAATAGGTAACTTAGTGTTATTCACCGTGTATGTATCTGTACCTTGATGACCAGTATGCATCGCGATACATTTGGAAGTATTTATCGGCAATTGCCAGGTTTGGGACCATCCAGATAATCCCTCCAGGTAGTTTTGAAGTCCTAAGCTATCACCCTTACTTTGTATCGCTCTTCATATCTTGACATCGTCAGCATATAGCAAGACTGGTGACGATGGTCGACGAGGGAGGTCATTTACGTACAAGAGGAATAACTCTGTGTCCTGGCGGACTCCACTAAGCACAGTTTCCCAGTTAGACAACTTGGAGTTCACCCTTACTCTTTGTTGACGCCCAACTAGGAAGTCTTTTATCCACATCAATAGATTGCCTCCAATCCCGACATTTCTTAGCTTATATCACAGCCGGCTGTGCGGAACTTTGTCGAAAGCTTTGATGAAGTCGATGTAGACTACGTCTACAGTTAACTTTAGGTCCTTAAGAGCGCACCAGCTTTCACGAGCGACTAATAAGTTAGTGAGACAAGAATAACCTGTTCTAAAACCATGCTGCTTCTCCGAAATAATCCGGTTTTCATCGAGGTACTTAAACAGCTCCTTCCGAATAATCTTTTCTAAGATTTTAACAACCACACTAGTTAGGCTAATGCGTCGGTAATTCTCAGGCTTATGAGTTGTACCTGTTTTGAAGACAAGACTTACTTTTGTGTTATTCCAGTCTTTCGGCAGACGACCCTGGGTTACGGATAGATTAAAACATATACTTAAAGGGTTCGCGACAAAGTTAGCTAATTCCTTTAGTAACCTAGGATACAGTTCATCGGGTCCAGTGGATTTGTCTATGTCAAGCTTAATTAGCAGACAAAAGACATCGAGTTCTTTAATGGTCACGCTGTCCAGTGTTTGTGTGGGGGGATTTGCATGGACTGGCGGAAAGGGTGTTTTCATGGTATATACATTGCTAAAGTAGTTTGAGAATACTTGAGCCTTACGAAAGTCGTCCCCCACTGATGATGAGGTAGTACTGTCTCCCCGTAGTGAAGGGACATTTCTTCTTTCTGTCCTTTGGTTTATATACGAATACAAGCGTTTAGAGCATTCTATGGATTCCTTAACAATTTTCTCTTCGTACAGCTTTCTGGACTTACGGAGGGTCGAAGCACAGGTATTCCGAGCTTTTTGATACTGAGATTTTGCCTCATAAGTCCCCAGTAACCTAAATCTATTCCACATTTTCCTTCTTCTACGGAGAAGGAAGAGAACCTCCCTACTGAACCATGGTGGGGAGTTTCTCGGCCCCCTAGGTGTAGCCCAAGGGATGTAAGAGGTGGCAACTTTAAAGTATAAATTTCGAAATACGTCCCAAGCCGTCTCGATTGAGGGCTCTGGGTCTATTGTCCAATCTACTGACGATGCTGAGTGCATGATATCTTGCATGTTTGCTTTCCAGACGTTAGGTCTGGATTAAGCTGACGCATGCTCGTAATTGAGTTATATGGAAGTCAAAAGTTAAAACTATATAATTACTTTTACCTAGGGGTGACATGTAATCAAAGTTCTCAATGTCATCCTCATAAAGAGTCAATATAAGATTTGGTAAGGGTGACTCAGAGCCCGGGTCGTACCTAGACGCTTCTTTCACATGTTGTACTATGGAACATGTGATAGCCGCATCAACTAGTTTCTGCTTAAGGAATTATCTGACGATTCAGTTCGGAGATTTTCCCAGTCTACCATGAGTGTATTAAAGTCCCCTGGGATTAGACATCGACCACTTTGTGACTAAGTATTGAGACTGCTTAGCAGGACTTCATTTACCTCACAGCTTGGACTGCGATAGACCAAACCAATCAGTAGCTCTTGTCCCTTGCATTTCAAGCGGCAACTAACTAGTTCACACGTCCTATTCTCATGGGATACACTGTCGATAATGGTGAATGGGATAGCATTCCTAATGAATAGAGCTACTTCCCCTCCTTTACGCTTTTGTATTCTGTCGGCCCTTACCAATGTGAAACATTCGGGGTCAAGTTGCCTACTATCTATAGGCTGCGTCAGCCAAGTTTCTGTGACTGCGATTATGTCTGGCTTAGTAGAGTCAATCTGTACACCTAGTTCCGATCGCTTATTGAGCAAGCTCAGGGCATGGGTGTAACAGATGCGAAGCCTATTTAAGTGGCCTCGTGCTTCACCCAGAGTGGCTACGGCATCATTCTCTGTCGAAGCCTCACAACCCGAAAATTTACAATTTTCAGGTCTTTTTCGCCCGTGTCTAATCTGAGCTGTAGTTCGTTTTCGGCTTCCAGTCTTTTTACACGGTCCGCCAGAGGTAAGTCCTTAAGGAGAAAAACTCCTGAATCATTTATGTCCATTTTGTAAAATAAGGACGCCTTCATTTGTAGATTTGAATACTACTTTAAGCAGTCTGGATTGACTTGGCTTCAAATTCGCCAGGCTACCTGGTCTATACACCGAGGTGACTCCGGAGACATTTCGAGGTATAACTTGATTGAGTAGCTGTCTTATCAACACAATGTCACGTTCAAAACGAGCTTTCGGTTCAGAGTCTTCACTCTCCTTGATTCTATGAAAAACAACTGATCTGTCGCTGTGATCAGTCTTCGATCTCTCGACTACTTTGATTGGGGCAGGATTCCTTTTTACTTCGTTAAGTCGTCTTTTGCTTACAACCCGTACCCAATCGTCGACGTTGTTTGGAGTAGTGACCACAGTCGCGTCAGGCATACTATGGGATACCGGGAGGTCGGGTCATGTTTCGCGCTGGAAGCCGAATGAGTCTTGCGATCTCGGCTTCTAGAGGTTTGCTGCTGGATACCATTTTGAAGACGGGAAAAACTTCTTTTCTCGAGTTTTTTTTGGTTGTGACAGACCTCCTCTGAGGCTGTTCTTCCTTCTTTGGACGATGTGGGTCAGCGCTTTTTGGACTCACTTGTGCTTGCCTTACATCAATCTGCATGTCGACAGGCCGAGTTCTGATCGGCGTGTCCCGATCGAGCTTGCCAAGACACTTCTTCGCAGCATTGAGATGGCCTCGGTAAACAAGCTATTTGCATCCAGAGAGCACTGCTGACAGAGCCATTCGCAACCATTCTTAATGAACCGTTTAAAGGCCGCAGGCGTTAGATTTGTGCAGACTTCGTGGTACCAGTCTTTGCACCCGTTGCACTGCATGCCGCTGTCAACGGGATATCGACAGCCTGGAGGCTGGCAATTGCTCCTATTGCACTCCCCAGTCATTTGATGTATTTTTCTTTTTTAAAAAAAGAACTAGACACAATAATACCTGGAGAAAAAGTGATCTCTGACCAGAAAAGTGGGAAACCGTAGATAATTAGGACCAAAGTACTAATAGACACAATAGAAAAAACAAATTATTCTAAAGTACCGACGATAAACTACTTTAGAAACCGAAAATAATACTCTAATCGAATACTTTAACTGAAAGAAATTCAATCAAATCATAAACAGTAGTCTTGATACGTTATTAACGACCAAAACAATAGGATTTACTCAGCCCCGAAAAATAACCAAACAGCTGGGACCCTACCGAAACTGTAAACTAAACGAAGCGAAATGAATAAGGAAATACAGCATATATGTTGTCTTGCTGTGACTCCGGACATGACGCACATTGCGCCCTTAGTTCAAAGATTTGATTGGTTGCTGGGTAAGTGGAGGGAAAATATGTTATACTTATAATCATAGTGACTAAGCCCAATAGGTAGCTGAGACTCACGCTAGCAGAGACCATACCAGTCTGATTATTCCGTTTGCCAATAGGAATACGACTATGTAGGTGGAATAAGTCGCGTCCAATAGAATGTCACTGAAGCCAACTTACTAAATACAAACCAATCACATATCAGTTAGATCGTTTAGCAGACAAACGATCTGCATTCGCGGTAGTTCTGACCTCGTTAGCTGTGGTCGTGTGTTGGTTGACTTGAGATGAGTGACGGATCCAGGAAAGCTGTTGTCAAAAATGTAGATATGTCTGAGGAAATGCAACAAGATGCGATAGATGCAGCAACCCAAGCATTTGAAAAGTACAACATCGAGAAAGATATTGCTGCATATATTAAGAAAGAAGTATGTTCCATTCATTAATATTTTATGATGTAGTTCGACAAGAAGCATAATCCAACGTGGCATTGTGTTGTTGGGAGGAACTTTGGGAGCTACGTTACACATGAAACAAAACACTTTATCTACTTCTACGCTGGACAAGTTGCAATTCTTTTGTTCAAATCTGGTTAGAATGTACTGCATTTAGTGATTATGTTAACATTATATCTATAAAGTTTGCATTTGTTCATATTTGTTTTACTATGAGTTAAAATGGTCACGTTTGTGAAAAAAATTCAATATGTACGCGCTAAATTCTGCTCACCAAGTGGTTAGTGATTTAATTGCACATGCCGCGTCCTTTAACCAGTTTTAATGACTGGATGCGATAATCTCAGCACCGAATATAAGGACATTAAACAGTTGTATTAAACACAAACGTTGGATACAGAGAAAAGGCATGACGTGCCACATGGTTTAGTCAGTCTAATCATTTACGAGTTACGGATACCGGAAATTCTGTGTAGTTAATAAGTCGATATCCTAATTATGAAATGCCTGTTTCATGAATATATATTACTTGTAAATATTCAGGATTCATCCTATTTTCTTATATCTCACTACTTCTACGGGTCCGGTGTTCATCTTGTTGTGCTAACGATGTATGACAAATAAGACCAATGCATCTATGTGCCTGGTCCTACGTTGTAGCTGACTGACCTGTGCCACGAGAAGGCAGCGAATAGGACTTCTCTGGCAGCCGCTCCATGCACGTGGACGTGTGTAAGCATTCTCGATCTTTCTTAAATTTGCTCATATCAGCGATGCAACGAAGATATGATGAGACTGAAGTGCAACTGATGCTAACCTTTGAGCTAACAAGATTTGATTGTCAAAAGACCTATCTAACACACGCTTCCCAAAATCGTGATTACCTCTTCTGATAAATATAGTCGTTTGTACTCCTATGGTTATTAATACTACCCATTGTTTATTTATGATACTTTCGAATGTGTAAAAATATTTATTAGCCTCCCTTTCTTCCCCACGTACATACACAATTCTTCATAAAACAAACTACGATAGCTGCGTAAATATTGTTAAACGTAATTGTAAAGCTAATTCGAAGAAATGTTTTGTTGAAAATGTCCATCCGATCAGATAATTTTACCCAATTCACTTGACTAGTAGTTTATAAAACACTGGTCGTCAATAGTATTACTCTACTTCACATGTAAGGCGTTTTTTAGTAGGAGTTATGTATGAAAAATCAGAATACATATGTTGACAAAGTATTTACATATATTAGTTAGACTCTTAAGTCCAACGGTTGGAATTCAGTGGAAAGATGTGAATTCAATGGAGAAGCTAGAGAAGTAAATACTTTAATTTAAGGAAATATTGAGCGCAAATTTCAATTTTTTCGACGGAAACCAGAGAAGTGTGGAGGACTTCAGGGTGGAACCTTACTGTGTTATTGCTACTAAATTATCAACCGAATGTTTCTGAATCATTTGTTTGAATACAGAGAAAAATTTTCCACTTTGATAGCATCACACTCAGCTGTTCTAAATAATCTCCAATAAGTAGGAGTGCCTCCATCTGTTTGAGTTATCTTAGTGGAAAAGGACAGTATTATATGGTAGTTCTAGATTGACTACGAGTCTCTCGGCTAAAAAGAGACCGTTGCTGCTACCTTGACGTGGTGGTCGGGCTTCCTATCGTGATGAACCAACCGAGCTATATTGGATGGAACGTATGTTCTTATAGGTTCTACCATGCCAGACAGGTCGGTTGAAGAGCGGTAAGACTAGAAGCAGCAACTCAAGGTCTGGGGACGGAGTCGTGCTGTTGACCGTAGTAGGTTGTGACACCAGTAAGGTGTCTCCATCGGACAACCAGCATAACAGCGATACTGTCTTCTCACAAGGAAGGAAGGGGTTAGAAAATGTCATGCCTCACTTGATCTCACGGATTTCCGTCTCCGGCGCTAAGGCCCTTTAAAGAACGGAGCTAGCACGTCAAAAACCTTTCACAAAAAGCCATGCATGATTGGCCTCATGCGGTTGTCTCTTGGGCTCTGCGGTCACATTCCCAGGTCGTTAAGACCAATGCTAATCCAACTTCCCTTTCAGGTTCCTCAAGAAATTTCCTTCTACAGTGTGGGCAGCGTTTAAGTGAAATCAGCCCTCATACTTGTAACAGCAAACGAGACCAAGCTCATCACAATCAAATCCTTCCTACACCTCCTAATAACTTTCTTATCTCCACAAATAACTCTTCTCACGTCAAATCGCTAAAGCAAACGATTCTAGTGCGCCGAACATTATTCCTGGTCTCTTGAAACCACGCTCTAAACCACATATAGGGACTCTTAACGTCCAAACACTGTGCCAAATAGGGTAACAGGCTTTCCTAGCTAGGACTTTAGAATCTCGCACCATCGATATGTGCTGCGTCTCCGAAACGCCCATACAAGATCCGAGTAGCGTCATTCATTTGACCTCAACATGTCAAAATAAAGAACGAACTCGATTCATGCTTCGTGTATCTGGATGCCCTGATGCTGCTTCCCGTGGCCTCGCTGGCGTAGATATAGCATTGAGTCCTAGGGCAGAACTAGGTCTTTCAGAGTGGATCTCAGTTGGCAGTCGTGTGTGCGCTGTCTGACTAAACGGAACAGTAAGGACTCGAGGAAATAGGGGCACTCGTCGTTGCCTCTTCGTCGTCTCTGCCAAGAACTGTAGCTCAAATGATGTGAAAGATGAGTTTTACCAAAAAATTTCCGACCTCCGAAAAGCTAGGCGCTCTGATGTAGTAATAGTGGTTGGTGACTTTAATGCTCAAGTAGGTAAACTTAGTAAAAGGAAAAAACACGGGTGGATCTTATGGTGTCGTGGCTCAAAGAACAGATAATGGCGACCGTCTGTTGCAGTTGTGCTCAGATAACCGCCTATTTCTTGCAAATACTAACTTTAAGCATAAGGAAAAACATGTTTTGACATGGCGACCCCTGAATTCGTCCCCAACGTCCCACTGATGGAGGGGCTGGGTAGAAGACTGTCTCTCATTCTGGAGCACATGTTTAGATTCAGATCATGCTCTAGTGCGAGCACTTATCTGTCTGTGTCTTACTGGACTTAGGAAAGACGCTGCAAGGAAACCTCTTAGGGTTCTACTTAATGATATGCAAGCTAAGAATATATTTCAGGAACAACTAGAAAAACAGTTTGGTAGCCATGTAAATTGTGCTCACCCCGAGGCAGCGTGGAATGACATCGTAAAGGTGTGGAAACAGCAGTGATATCTGGTAGTACGGTAAAGCATAAGGTTAGGGGAAAACACTGGATCTCGACAACATCTAACGCACTGGTAGATTCAAGAAAACTAATCCCACCTGGCTCTGAACACAACAAAGAGCTGAGTCAGCCTAAGCGCAGGCTAAAAAGAAGCCTACGCAATGTTCGTGAACAGTGGTGGTAGCGAAAGCAAGAGAGATGGTAAAGGCAGCGGCAATAGACGACAGCAGACAACTGTCCAGAGTTGTTAAAGAAACCGGTATTAGGAACCGAACTGTCAGCGAAACTATCTCAGAAAAAGATTGGTATATATTATTCATTCTCAATCCAGGAGATTGGATCGATGGGCAGAACACTTTAGGTATCAGTTCAACTGGCCTTCAGCCACACTTCAGTTACCCACGATCCCTAGTCGTCCTGAATGGCAAATTGATGTAAGTCCTCCAACTTTTTACGAGTTTGAAAAAGCTGTAGGAAATCTGAAGCGAGGGAGAGCAGCAGGCCCTGAAATGTTTACTCCTGAGATTTTTAGGGATGGTGGTCCTGTACTAGCAACGAGGTCTTAGGTAGAATCTGGAAACTGGACTTAATTCCATCTGACTGGTTCCAGATATTCACTCCAAGTCAGGTCCTAGAATATAGGCACATTCAGACGCCCTTTAACTGTAGTATTCCTCGACCTTAAGGCGTCATTTGACTCCGTTGATATTTATTTATTATTTTATTTGAACTCATAAATATTGGTACAAAGGGGCATTAGATACATATGCGCCAAATCTTATTTGATTTTTGTGAGGGCTGTTTTCATCTGATCACCTTGAATGTAGGCTTAAATTTAACTTACCATAGAAGCACATTCTGAATATACTTACATATAGATATTTATGAGTAACCAAGATAGTCTTCTGAAGCAAATAGACCTCAGGTGTGTTATTCTAGTGGATTGGACACACATGACCTAATTATTTGTGTCTCAAATCCGACATAGTCGGCAGTAAGAAGAATGCTCGCTAGATTTATGAAAAAGTTTTAATACATACGTCTAATTACAAAAACGTTCATTACAAAGCTCAGATGTCAGTCCAAGCCTTTGAGAAACAGGTTTTCAGCCCGTAGGGTCCCAGTCAGATCTATTATGTTATGTAATCCTAAAATAGTCATAATACTGAGCTCAATTGTGGTAGTCGCGAATTTTAGTGCAAGAAAGTTATATAGTGTCACGAGAACAGGCAAACGTTACTCGAGCGCCTTAAACAGGTAATGAACAACTTAGTACATAAGGGTGAGGCGATGGTCGATCATTTATTTTGACACGTATATTGGTGCAAGAAGGCACCAAATACATAAGCACCACACAATAACAATGGGGTTGTGAAGAAAATGAAAAGAAAGGGATTTTTCAGTCAAGGAAGTTACGTTCACTTTGACGAAGAAGGTAAAGTGAAGTTATGGCACGATCGCCACTGGCCTCTATTCTGAGCCATGTCTGATAACGTCCCAAGCCATTGTGTTGCACCATCTCTAGAACCCCAACCAGGGAGTCCTGTAAAGCTTTCTTTCATACCACGACACAATGCAACGCACCAGCCATCTCTGCTTTTTCCAACCAGTCCCAGAGCCGGCAGATAATGCACAACGTGGAATCCTCCGGGACAACATTCGTAGGACATGTCCAAGCCACTGAAGTCGATGTTTCAAGATAGTGACACTAATTGAATCATCGTCGCTATGCCTGAACACACGATGCCGAAACTCTACATTACAAACATGATGTTGCTACTAGATGTCAGCAATTGTTTGGATTCAACGATGATCAAACACAGAGGTTGCTGGCAGTCTTGTCAGTCAGTCAGCTACACTGTACGATCAGGCACATATATGCATCGATCCAAGTTGCTATATCTCATTAGCACAACAAGATGGACACTTAATTCATAGAAGTAGTTACCTCAATGGTAGTAATATATGAAAGAAAGATTGTATATAAGGACATAATCCAGGAAGAAGGAACTAGTTCATGGAAAGAAAGGTATAAAGCAATTTTAATCTCATGGTTTAAGGGAAGACAAAGGGTGTATACACCGACGCCATTGTGCTCGATTCTGAGCTATGTCGCCCAGAGTCTCCAACTCTTGGTTACGATAGTTATGCGGACCCCGACCAAGTAGTCTGCATCTACCAACATGGCACAGACTAGAAGTTAGTGACTTCAAGGACTGATATCACGTTTTGGTTTGGCTGCCTCCAAACTTCTTCCAACCGTCTTCAACACTAGTCAGCTTTGTGTATCGTGGTAATCGGTTTTCGGGCGTATGTATCTTCGGGTTAAGAAAATTAACTTAAATAACACGGATTTCTACAGCCAACGGGCAGTTAGTTTGTCCGCATTTAGAAAGTGTAACAACCGAACGCTCAAGCGAATAGCTTATCCCACAAGGCGTAGTTAACTATCAGTGAATGACATCAAAGTTCAGTCGTTTTGCTAAAACGCACGTGAATGTTTAACTGAATAGAAGTCCTACTATATTGAACTTAACCCAAGAAAGTAAAATCAGAATTGAGAAACAATTCTTGGGAATATTTATTCAGGTTAGAAAAAATTAATTCACACCTTTCATATGTTACTGTTAAGTCACTACTTCTTCACAGGATACGTCAATTTATTTAAGAAGTAAAAGAAATAAAAAAGGTGACTATTAGAGCATAACGATGCGAAAGAGAAATTACGAACAGATACGTCGGTATATAACGTACTGAACTTACAGTTCAAAAGGTAGCAAGAGATACTGAATATAACCCGACAGGGCATAATACAAAACCTTGAAGGGGTCATTCATATGCTGTTTCGAGAGATCGTCGAAGTGAGTCACGGCGTACAAAGACGTGTGTACTATATGGTAAGGCAGGTTAAACGAAAGCATCAGATGACTGAAGTCGAGCGGAAACAGGTCCAACCGAATGCATTGGCTTTGTAAGCCTGCTCGTGTAAGAGTTTAGAGCCATATTTCTGAGAAGATGAAGAGTCCATGAATTCTCCTGGGATTCGGAGTGTCGTTCCATAAAGGAGTTGAGCTACAGTGTATCCGATGTCAGCTTTCACTGCATTGTGAATACCAATTAACATCAGTGGAGGAGCGTTGGTCTACTGTGAAGCGTTTGCAGCTGATAGCGAAGAATTTAGTAGTCGATGTGAACGTTCTACCAACCCGTTTGCTTATGGATGGTACGTGGTCGTTCGGGGGCGAGTGATTCCTAGTAGTAGTCCAGATTCGAACTGGCATCCACATTCTGTAGTGGTAGTTGTAGGGCAACCGAAATTCGCTACCCATCGTTCAACGAAGGCGCAGGCCACTGTTCCAATAGTAATGCCTCTTGATGGTTACTGCTTCTGGCCATCAAGTAAAACGTTCTGTGTAGGTTAAAAGATAAACATCGTCGAAACGAGCATTAAGAGTTTGGAACGAGTCCAAGTGACATTTGTTGTGTCAAGTCACCTTATATTTCTGGCAGCTTAGACAGGGGCGTGCCCATTCCCTCACGTCTGTATTCATACCAGGCCAGCAAAACCGTTCTGCCATAAGCTAGATAGTCGCACTAACACCTGGATGAGAACGTTTGTGCAACGTATCGAAGACGTTGCATCGATTATGATTCGGCACGATTGGGCGATCCCTACTTGTAGATGTGTCACATTGTAAGGTCTCCTTACCTGTTCCCATCTGTTTCAGGGTTGTTGAGGATAACTCGTACTGAAGATCAGTGTCCCCTTTTTGAAGCTGAGCGAGTTTCAGAAGGTCGATTCCTTGGAAACTGTTCAAGGAAGTCATACGAGACAAGGTGTTTGCTCCGGAAATGTGTTGTGTATCTGAAGTAAACTGCGAGGTGTAGTTCAGTTTTCGAGACTCATGGGGTGAGTAGTTGTCTGAAGATGAGCTTAAAGAGAAGGTAAGGGATTTGTGATCAATGAAAAGGGTGAATTCCCGACCTTCGATTGTGTTGAAAATGCCGTACAGCACAATACATAGCTAGTAGTTCCATACCGAAATTGCTGTACCTCGATTCAGTGTCTAGCAACCGTCTCAAGAAAAATGCCAATGGTTGCCAGGATTGGTTAACTTATTGTTGCTGAGTTGGATCCGTCTACGGCGATACTAATGGGCGCTTGAGTGTCCTGATGTGCCAGAATGGTTGCATTTGCGACGACAGTAAGGATGGCATTAACGATAGCATCAGTATCGATCGTATCAGACCAGCGTATTTAGAAGGAAATCCTGTCCGCGTCGATTTTCCTTCGGTACAAACGAACGACATGGCTCCTACACTTGTAGTACCTCGTCCGTCAGCCAACACGCACGTTGATACTTCGTCAGTATCTTAAAATAAACTTCAGACAACGCGTTCTGTAAGAAGGGTAAGATTTCTGGAGCATTTGAACGACTATGCACGTAAGAAACCAGTTAACATTTTGCTTTATCTCGATTTTCCTTTTATTATGTATATTAAAAAGATTTTAATATGCTTATACTTATATATTTGTCCCAAAAAAAAATAAAAATTAATTTTTTAATAATAAGCGCTTTTACGCTGTAGCAAGCGTATTAGTTTATTCACCTTTTTTTCGCCTGCTTTGTGTCTTTACGCGCGTTTGGGTGCACTTCGACATGCACCTACATATTCTGTTTTCTGTTTTCCAGAAAGGCTGGTAAAGACGATAAAAGGGTCGTTTAAGCTTACGAGGAACCGAAAATTAGACTGTACTTTGTTTCCTTATTACTATTTTGTAATTCATGGTCCTTTATAGAAAGGAAAACGACCAGATGTGGTGTTTATATGAATCAATGATTCCCCTGTATTGATGGCTGTTTTGACTTTGAATTCCAAATACAGTACATTCGTTCGTGCTCATCTAACACTTCTTGATTAAATTGAGTTGTTTCTGGGATTACTAGTTTAGACTATAATTCAAATACTCCTAATTACTACATTGGCGTCGCGATGGAGCCTGTAGTGGAACCGTTGGACATACATTCACATTTTGATGCCTTTGAGGATTGCATGGAAACGTTCGAAATCTGGACTATGATCCAGAAAGGTGTTGAGGATTGTAATATTGTGGCCCATTTTCTTACATTCATCGGAAAAGAAGCATACAGCTTAATAAAGACTTTGTCACTTTCAGACAAACCGATTTCACTCCCTTATGCAACTCTCAAGCAACCACTGCCGGACCATGTAAAGTATTCAAATTTCGAATGCGGTAAAGGAGAAAAATTAAATAAAATGACTCGCTAGGACATAGGGAATTCCACCACTTTACTACGTCGTCGCAGTCCAATACGTAATCAAGGCTATTCAGATAACAATTCATTGTTGAGTTGTGAAACAGTTCACGAAGATGAGCACAAGTTTGGTAAATGCTTGTTTTATGGCAAGTTCCACCCATGTAATTCATGTGTATTTCGTAATTCCAAATGCTTTAAATGTGGTAAAACTGGACACATTCAGTCAGTTATTAATACTGCTTTTCACTCCTCTACAATTAATACTAAATTTTGTAATTCTGATCCTACTAATTCAAGTATTTCCAATGATCACTTATCTTTATCCAAGACTTCGAGAAGCGGTTTAACGTCACATAGCAGTCCAACGTTGAATGAAACCCAGAATTATTGTGAGACAAAAGTTTCTAATCAACCAACTTCTTATGAGATATGTAGTGTCATTGTATCAGGTGTGGTTTGTCATAATGATTCATATATTTCTGATGTAATTCCTTACAACTCTGAGGATAATATGTTGAATGACTCAAGTCATGATCAAAAACCGTATTCAGTTTTGGTAGATGCTGATTTTTCCAATGATCCATTATTCTCTAATGAAAGTCTCTATAAATTTGAGGGAAATATTTCAGAAAAATCAAATTCTGATATCATATCAAACGTCAGTGTTCCTCACAATGAAGTTATCTCTAGTGACATCCCTAATGAATGTGACAAATATGTTCCGAATGAGTCGAATTCTAGTCATATATGTGATGTTGTTGTATCAAATGTTGGATATTCTCACAAACAATGTATGTTGAACAGAACCCCTAGTCATTGGTATGATGAATCAGATGGAATAGCAAGTTTTCCCGAAGCAATCAGAGAACCAATTCGCCCGTATATGGATTTTGCACAGGCAGAATATCCAAATGAATTCCAAGATTATCCGATGAGTACGAGGCAGATGCATGTTTTTCATTCGATTGTTTCGCAGGTGTATCAAGCCTAGATGAATCACATGTGTTAATTACACATATCAATGCATATCTATCTGTGCATTCTAATATGAATAACAAAAAGAATATACATCATAATTTTTATGCAAGTCAAAGTCACATGATGGAATGCTTCAAATTACGTATCAGTGTGTATCCCCGAATACTCACATAATAATAGAAGTGTGAGATGTAAGAAGATAATGCAAATTAGGAACGTCGAATTGGTTATTACATTGCTCAGTAAGGACCCAACGTTAATTGGTGGGGGAGGACAATGTTAGAAACTCTATGGTTCAAACTCCGGATATCAGTGGTTTCACTACGCAATCGACATGATGATTGTATATAATTCCAGGACCAAAGTGAGTGCGTTCCGATTTCGGTTGTTAATTCTAAGACTAACGAGTGCATTCTAGATAATACAGAGTCTACATCCAATACACTGTCGGACAGGCGTAAGATGAACTTAAGAAGACGTACAATCGATTACAGATAATTACACTCCAATTTAAGCTGTGGTGGATGTGGTGTTTATATGAATCAATGATTCCCTTGTATTGATGACTGTTTTGACTTTGAATTCCAAATACGGTACATTCGTTCATGCTCATCTAACACTTCTTGATTAAAATGCGTTGTTTCTGGGATCACTAGTTCATACTACAATTCAAATACTTCAAATCATCACACAGACTCTGCTAAACATAGCAAGCTATCAGAAGAGTGTTTATCAACGACAAAATCGTTGTGTTTAAACTCCTGACTGGTCACGTCGAAGAGTCACCACTATCACATTAAAGGGGAGTGGTCTGTGGCGATAAAAAATCCCCGAAATAAATAGCTGTGTAAGTGTTCAACATTAGATGCTGACCACATTAGTTTTAATGGACTCACCCAGCTGAAGGCGCTCGGTCATGCATTCGCATCAGATCACGAGTGAGGACTTCTACGACCACTAGCCAGTTTAGATCAGTGACTGCTCGATATATTGATAGACTTTCAAACATATCTTCAAACCTCCTCGCTTCTGACTTTCGATTTCACTGGGTGGGCTCCATCCAATCACAAGTGTTGCTCTAGAAGTGTTATCAAACTATAATACCGGTGGTATCGTCACTGTAGAGAACATGGTAGCATCTGAATTTCGGAATATCCATCTTAAAGCCCAAAGGGTTCCAAACCATTTAGCTGCAACCTCCCGGCAATGGGCCGTGGTCCTATGATCATGACTAACTGTCACCCCAAGACCCTCGTGAGACTGAACCACGGGTACAGGCACTTTGCCTATGCTGTACCTATTTATGTTTGTATCCTCAAAGTGCATGTAGACACACTTTGCCGAGTTGGTGGGCACCAGCCACTTCTTAGACCAGTTTACCACAATACTTAAGTCTGCCCGTTGTGCGCATGGATCTGCGTCTCCCGTTATTTTCCGTCAGATTTTATATCGTCAGCGTATAATAACATTGGGGACTGAACTATAGAGAGAAGCGAAAAGATGAAGTTTAGGGTTGAAAGTCAACGCAGAAGAATTAATGGAATTTGAAGGTATTACTGATTATGAATACATTGGTCTTGTGTGCTATCGGAGGTGTGGGGGCGGTTATCACTTCCTAACCCGAAGATACATACGCCCGAAAACCGATTACCACGATACACAAAGCTGACTAGTGTTGAAGACGGTTGGAAGAAGTTTGGAGGCAGCCAAACCAAAACGTGATATCAGTCCTTGAAGTCACTAACTTCTAGTCTGTGCCATGTTGGTAGATGCAGACTACTTGGTCGGGGTCCGCATGACTATCGTAACCAAGAGTTGGAGACTCTGGGCGACATAGCTCAGAATCGAGCACAATGGCGTCGGTGTATACACCCTTTGTCTTCCCTTAAACCATGAGATTAAAATTGCTTTATACCTTTCTTTCCATGAACTAGTTCCTTCTTCCTGGATTATGTCCTTATATACAATCTTTCTTTCATATATTACTACCATTGAGGTAACTACTTCTATGAATTAAGTGTCCATCTTGTTGTGCTAATGAGATATAGCAACTTGGATCGATGCATATATGTGCCTGATCGTACAGTGTAGCTGACTGACTGACCTGTCCAACGAAGTGAAGAAGGCCCTGATGTCAAGAAACATCACGAATTTCGGCCTATCATAAGTGTGACGGTGTTTTAAACTTTGGGACAGGGTGAAAATTCGATCAATGTACCCTCGATCAGAACAAAAACCAGCCTGCTCCTCGCGGATCAATTTCCCTTGGGCAATAAACAATCTACGAAGTATGAAGGAAGTCAACACTTTGGACGCAATCGGAGGTAGACTTTTTTCCCTGGAATTACTTAGGGGTTAATCGATATTCATAGTTGGACGAAATTAGGCTTCATACATTTGATGATTAGGAAAAGAAATGTGCGCACACATGCTTACATAAGAGCAGTCAAGTTTAACAAGCCAGTATGTGCACTTTTCCCGTCATGTATATCCAGATAAATATATGGCTTGAGAAGAACGAATAGATTTACCAGTCCAGAGGCTAGAATAACCTATGTGGGCTTAACAATGTACCAGCCCCTACTGTTCAGGGCCATCTGGAATGCCACAAGTACAACCGAGTTTCTGCATATAAACTAACTTTAGAGCGAGGTATTTTTCCAACACTTCGCTCCTTATCTCTCGTATTAAAACTGTCATGTAGATTTTGCCTCAGGGGTACAAACACAGCTTAGGGAAGCGAATAAAGTGTTCGGTCAGAAAAATGGTCAAACCGGTTATCAATTCATTTTGCGGATGGTCATAGTTTGTGTCGTTTCTTTTTGAAAGCTTCCGATTTATAACTGGAAAGTGCAAAAAAGCAATTACAAACGTCTCGGATGTTCATAACATGTGGAAAGTGGCATTCAGTGCAATGAGTGCAGATGTAGGTACCAAGAAGTCCTCCTGAATTTAACTGAAGAGGAAAACATCTGTGCGACATATACATTGCCAAAATAATTTGAGGATACATGCGCTTTACCATAATTGTTATCCACTAATGATGCAGTCCTAGTGTCTCCCCATAATGCTGGAATATTTCCTCTTCTCTTTGTCTTTCGGTTTATGTGCGAGTATTAGCGTCCAGGGTACCCTCGGACCCTATGACAAGTTTTTCTTTATACGATCTTATAGGTTTTTGTAAAGTCGAGGCACAAATATTCTGAGCTTTCCGATGTTGTGATTTTGTTCCGTTTGTACTCAGTAACTTAAATCTCTCCCACATTATTCTCCTCCCACGGAGAAGGATGCGAACCTCTTTACTGAGTCTTGGTAAATAGTTTCTCGGACCCCTTGCTGTAGTCCAAGAGATGTGGAGTGCGGTGACTTTTATGAACAACTTTCCAAATATATCCCAAACTGTTTCAATGGGGGATTCCTGTTCTATTGTCCAATCTACTGAGGATGCTAAATGAATAATATCTTGTATTTTTGCTTTCGAGACCTTCGACTCAACTTCGGCTGACACACCCTCGCTATTGACAAGCATTTGGAAATCAGACTAGTACTGTATTGTCACTTTTATCTGGCTGTGGTGTATGATAGAGGTATCTGACGTCATCATCACAATGGTCTTATACGAGATCTAGTATATATGATGCAGAGTCTGGGTCATACGTAGGTGCTTCTTTCAAAAGTCTCCGAAAACTAAACATCGACCACTTGATGGCTAAGTGTTGAAACCGTATACCGGGACCTCATTCACTTCACATTCTTGACTTTGATAGACCAACTCAATCAGCAGTTCTTGTCCTTTTCATTTTAAGCTGCGACTAACTAATTCACAGGCCTAACTTTCACGGGATACGTTACTAATAACAATAGATGGGATGGTATTTCTGTAAATTATCTTTTTTATTTATATTAAATATATTGTTCTACCATCAGCCTAAATGTGTTCTCCACCATATATGTTGGTGTTAATTACGATAGGACGATTCAGTGTAGACGATGATGTGGCTTCCATCTAAGATCTTATGGGTTAGGCAGTCACATCACGACAAATCTGTAATTTGAAGATTAGGTCTACTACTGGGGCAGTGCTAATAAGAGTGTTGATCATAATTATGCGGACCGCTGCTGCATGGAATGATCAATAGTGTACAAATGTTTGATGCGCTTTCGCAGTCCCTGACTTTGACAGGGATCAGCAAACTGGTTAATATTCAGTGTCCTAGCTGCCTGATGATTTGGCAAGGGCACTGTCACTTCTTCGGCCCTACAGGCCTATCCAGAAGACTTGTCATCGTGCTTTCAGTAACATATTAAGTGCGGTAATATGAAGAAATAGTTAGTTAAGACCCAAGTTGAGAGTATGAAACCGTAATGTGCTTTTCCGCAGCATGTCTTCTCACGGGGCGTAAATATAACTGGCTCTGACCACAAATTAACGGCAGTGAAAAAATGTGTTATATCCCGATAGGAATAGTGAAAGATAGCTTTGAGGATCCGTTTATGAGCCAATTCTATGTGTATATTTCCTATTGTATAACTGTCAAGTAACCAAACTATTCACATTCGTATTCCTCTCATCATAGGCTTTATTTTGACCTATGAACGATTATTATACGATTCACCATTCTTGAGTTATCCCTAGTCTATTAATTACTGTTCCTCACATTCACAGCCACATTTGGCTAAATCTTGTACAAATGTTATTTTCTATTTTATTGTGACGATGTGGTCAGTCTGTTTGGTATATAAACATAGTATGTTTGAGATTAATGATTCATACCACAGGGGCTGTTCTGGACTTAACTGACTGGGCTAGGCAGAAGCAGGATCGATAAGTACTTTAGACTGCTCATATGGTTTCCGTGTGTCACTGTTCCAACCGATTCGCTGCTCTCCGACTGGCGGTCTTATCACGTCATACACTAACGAGGCATCCACTCGGCCACAAGTTATAACAGAATGAATGACTACTCTATGTGAAATTAACTACGAAATATTATGAAGCAGCATAAACGCAGTCGAAAATTATCGAATCCATTTTCGAAATTCACTTGCGTCACTTTCAATTTTGTGTAATAAAAATCTAATTGGCTCAATTATTTGATGTGAGATAAATCCAAGATACTTTAATGAAATACGGGGTATTCGTCAGTGGATTCACGTAGCATGGTAGACTGATTCGACATAGATTCTGTTGCAACATTTTTCAATTTCTTTTAAATATGTATAGAAATCTCTACACGCACACTTCTTGTTTTATTTCTGTATGTAAAATCATTTCTTTCGACTGTTCAATCTGTATATTCCATTAATCTTTCAATTCTGAGTGGGACGATGAAATTTATTTGCTACCGTGGCTTTTTTTCCACGTTTCTACTCAATTGCTATGATTTTCGCGAACTACGTCAACGTTGTTTTATCTCATATTTGGGTTATGACAGTTGCCATGTTGTTTCATTTCCACTTTTTTCTTCGTGAACTGAAGCTCTTGTAGAAATTGAAACTGCCATTGTAGTAACGAGTAATCAAACTCACAGCTATTAACACTTCATTGTTGATAATTCTAAAGAGTTAAATATTACTGTTTGTGAAAATTGTGTGGGAACTATATACTACTGTGTTCAAAGGAAAGTTTGTTTGTTGAAACTGGCAAATATCTCGTGTCCTTTACCAATTTATCTACTCAATGTACTTTACATCTGATTATTTGAGCCGACTGAATATTTAGTAGTTGAATAGCTGGACGTGATATTTTTGTACTGAACAATGTACATAAAAATTCACAGCGTTGTATAGAATTGATCCTCACTCAAACAATTTACTTTAGATTTCGACTGAGAAAGACCGCAAGTATCTAAACTAACGTCCGCAGTTATTACTAATTACGAAACGCTTCAGTCTGGAGGTAACGGGTAAAAAATAATTCAAGCCAAATACGCGTCAGCGACCGAATGAACTGTCCAAAGGAAATCTAAAATAGCAGGAAAATTGTAGTTCGGAATTATAAAAAGCTTCTGGCTCTCGAAGCCTTGAGTTGTGTCCTTCTCATGGGCCACGTGTTTATCCAGACATATTGCAGGGGTTTTCGTCGTTTTCGAGATTGCAAAGTCCTAAATGGATGGCATTCCGTTCTTCATTCTGTTTCAATCATTTTATGGTTTTGTTAAAGAGTTTGGTGTTTCAGTATCTAGATATTGGACTAATTACATAGAATTTCCAATATTGGCTTGCGAATTTTATCATTTGGGATATTCGTCGCGTAGTTTTTAATGTCAAGAATAGTTCCTGGATTTTTAAAATGACAAAATATGGAAATGTTATCGCAAGTTAATTTGTAGATCAGTATGAAACTTTTACGGTGTTCACCGCAGTTGGTATCCCTCATCCTTGTGTGACTGGTTGTAAATTTTCGACTTAGTAAACGATTCTTCTACTTTTCCTTTGAATTTTTTGTTTGCGACTGTGGGTTTTACGTGTTTGAGTCCTGGTGCCGTATATCATCAAAGAGATGACATAACAGTTTGGAAAGTATGTTTTGCACGTTAGCAAAAGCGAACTCTACGTTCAAAAATCGACATTTTCTTCTGATCTGTATGACTTTCTTATGTTGACCCTTGTTGATGTTTCCGAAAGTAGCTAACATAGTATTGACTTGATGTGATTTATGTTGGTTTCGAACCTGGCCAACAGGTCCTTATTGAAAGTATGTCTCAGTTCACAGAGGACGAATGACCTCACCCCAGTACCCGACCATGTGAATCATGATACTTCTTTGCTTAGACTATTCTCTTCCTCTCAGACCGTTTCGGCAACATGATTCAAATTTTTCTTTTGTCACAAGTTTCGGTTCCAATACTTTCTCGATGTGAGTCTTGTGTGATTACTAATTGCTTTCTGCCTTTTTCCGGATCTTTGAGTCTCTTTTCTTTTTACCCTTCTCTTATCCAGCCTCTTCCCTTCAAGCAACTATACATCTTCCTCTAGTACACACAGTACATTCTGGCAAGACGCAAACCACCACATCACTGTTTCTTTAGGATTGCTTTTCTAGGCCAGAAATCATACACCGGAATAATTACGAGAGACATAACGAAAATTTGAAAATTTCCTTTAACACTGAGATACAAGAGTCAATTTAAAGTGCTCCAGGTTAATCATGTTGTATTTACTTTGTAGACTATTAATGTTTATGATCTATGTCGAATGATTGGAGGCCCACACGAGTTAAACGGGAACAGTGTGACGAACATATTAACTTCGAAGTCACACCTCACGGTCAGCATCTAACATGGATTGCCCCTTCGACGTATTACACTGTATAACAAAAAGGGCATGCTTACGTAAATATATTAGTAAGAATGAGTACAGAGATGTTAGTGAGACCACCATCTCATGGGCCAGTCCATGGCGTATGATTAACTGGTGTGCGTTTGTTGTCCTTGACTTAGACGGGGATCGATGATCTGTTCGATATTCAGTGACCCAGATGCTGGATGATTTGGCTAGTGCTCAATGACATTTCACTGTCCCTACGACTGTAACAGAGACTGGGAACCCAGGCGGGTGGTTAAGCTAAAGCATAAACCTTACGATCACAGATTTCGACACTTGGGATTGTTTTCATTGAGCTGCGAGAGAACAAGAAGTGATCTGATAATGGTATACAATGTATTAGGTATCCCAAGCTACCTCAGCTGGAGCGTATTGCTTGAATGTCCTCAGCACGATCCTCAAGGCGACACTCGAAAGGTCGAACATCATAAAGCAAACACCCCGGGCACCCTCTACTTCTTTCTCATTAAAATTTACCATTGTCTGCAACGATGTCCCAGACTCCTTAGTGCACAACCAGTAGGTACTTCCTATCTCCTTCCTTATCATCTTCGCTTCCCTTTTAGCCTATTGTGTTTTCTTACACATCAACAATAAAGTTGAATGAATATTTATTCTTGAAACAATCGTCCTCTTTTGGCACTCAAAGTACCATTTTCTTTTTTTTACATATAAAACAACAGACCTACTACCTGGTAACGTGAAAGCTTCCTGTATCCAGAATCCCCACTGCCATGAGGCAAACACATTCAGTAAACTACATGATAAACAAACCCACGAATAAGTACTACACCGACTAGAATCAGTGCAGTAGAGCAACCAGACTACCGTTTATCGGACATAACCAAATACTTAAAACCGTACCGAAAAAAACAGCAAGCCGGCGCAAAGAAATTAGTTGGTTTACACAATATTTCGGTTATTAGTTATTATTATTTCAAAAAGGGCAGTGATTTCGTACTTGTTGTGATTATCGTTGCTTTTGTGTACTGTTGCGTCAAAAAGCACACTTGGTTTACTTTAACTTGAATTATTTCGGCTAAGGTTTGAAATTTTGTTGAAAACTTTGTCTCGTGGTACCTTCTTCCCCACAGACTCTGACACTTGTGCTACTATTAAGATCGTATTGTGTTTTTAACCCTAATCTGATTACAATAATTGGCAGTGCTTACAAATGTGGACAGCCGAACTGTTTATTCCCCGTAGATGAAGGGATTCAGTGTGATGAATGTGAAAAGTGGTTCCACAATATGTGTACCGTCTTAGTCCCGCTGCATACAACCGATGCTCTAAGCCTAACTCGCACTGGCTTTGCATGTTCTGCTGTACAAATAAGACGATATTAATCCAGGATGCTATGAGCCTATTAGCTCTGACATGTAAAAAGAACGATAGTGGTTGCGCTAGTAACACAAGTACTGACAGTAAAGATTGTGTCAGTGTTGTAAGTGCTGTTACAAGACGCGTTAAACAACCTACTGTGATTGATAGAAAGGTGAAATTTTCGTCACAACTAACGGGTAGTGAGTCACCACTTGATATTGACATGAGCAGTCATGCATCTCCTGTAGAAGTTGAGGACCCGGATAAAACCGTCACCGTCCCAAAATATTCCCGATGTGGCTGTCCTGAATGACGAAAAATGGACGGCAGTACGGAGGAAAGGAAAAACAAGCTAAAAATAATACGCACTTGATTGGCAAGTCATTAGAGAACTCGCGTTCTGAGTCACTCAATGCACTATCAGACTCCAATAATAAGGCATTATACCACCCTAGCGTGACTGAGAAGAACTTAATCTCATCAATTATTATTGTGAGTAAATTGCCAGAGTCGAACGATCCAGATCCGAATATAAGACAAGCCCATGATTTAGAGAGGCTTGGAAAATATATCCGTAGCATATTACCAGATAGCTCTAAAAGTGTTCAGGTCAAAAAATCGGTTAGAATAGGTAAGGGGGCCGATGAAAGTGTTCTACCACGACCATGTAGACTCTTCAAGGTAATCCCAGGGTCGGAGAAACAACGTGATCTTCTGTTAAGTAGCGCTCATAGTCACGAAAATCCTGACATTCAAGTTGGACCGGATATGTCTCGTAAAGATAGAATAAAAAGGAAGACGGCACTAGCTGAACCAGAAACCCGTCGACAAAACGGTGAGGATAATCTCCGATTAGTGGGTTTTCGAATAGTCAGTTCTTGGAAGCGAATGCTACCAAGGCCTGTATGGATAGATCGCTTTCCCTAGGAGTTTTATATGTCAACGCTCGTAGTCTAAGACATAAATTCTATGAACTAGTAGCATAAGTGGACAAATTAAGGCTACTCACTGTAGCTGTGACGGGAAATTGGTTAGTCCATGACTTCGATATCACCCAAGAATTATCCAGATACCATTGTTTAAGAAGTGATATACATAGATACAGGAAAGGAGGTGACTTCCTTCTATAGATAGCCAATAATATAAATATCCGCTCCTCCGTTTGCGAATCCCGTGATAGTGGAACTAGTGAAGTCATTAGCTGTGAGCTCACTATCGGATGTTGTACATTTGTACTCGGTGTCATCTATAGCAGCCCAATCTGCTCAGCTGGTGACTTTATTTTAGAGCACATTCGGCTATGGAGTGCAAGTAACAGATTCTCGATATTGGGAGACTTCAATGCACCTGACATTAGTTGGACTGAGATGACCACGAGAGAATCTATAAACTCCTTTGATAGTAGGTTCCTGATAACAGTGATGGAGCATGCATTAGTGCAGCATGTATACAAACCCACACGTTTTGGTGCAAACCAAGGTTCTTCCCTTTTGGACTTGGTAATCACTCATGTGACTGAGGATATTGCCAACCTAAATATTCTTCCCCCGTTAGTGAATAGCGATCACGTTGTTTTACCATCCACGTCTAGAGCTAGTGACATGATATACTATCAGATTAAGCCTCTCCCAAACATATGGAGAGCTAACATATCAGATATTCAGGAGTGTGCTGATAAGATAGATTGGTCAGTAGATACCAGCTCATCAGTTGAAGAGGCATGGTCTATATTTAAAGGCAAGTTTAGTGCAGCCACGTCCCCACTCATACCATACTTGGTACCAAGTAGACCGAATAATAGTCCACCATAGATAAATAAACAATTCAAGAAAATTCTTGGATGTGGGGAAAAATACCCGAATATGTTCATCTCTACTGGCTTAGAACAGTACAGATCCATTTATTGTAAGATTACAAATACTTGTAGAGCGTTGATTAGTAAGACGGTCATATGAAAAACAATTGGTTAGGGATTGCAAACATAGTCCAAAACGGTTATTCTCGTATGTAAGAAGACGAACTGAGAGAAGTGATAGGATTCCATCACATTTGGCAAAAGAAAATTCAAAATTTTGGCAAGAAATGATACCGAAAAAGCTGAAGCTTTATCGGAATATTTCAGCAAAGTGTTTTCTATCAGTAATGAGGAACGACCAAATATTAATTGGGATTGTGGTGTCTTGTTGATGGGCCCTGTAGTTATTACGAAATATGCTGTCTTAAGACTACTTCAGTATCTCAAACATGATAAGTCCAGTGGTCCTGATGATATATATCCTAAGATTATGAAAGCCCTATCAGATGTTATTGCTGGATCTTTAGAGATGCTGTTTGATATGTCTCTGCGGCAGTCCAGATTGCCCAGGGACTGGAAAGACGCGATAATTAGTCCAGTGTCTAAGGCTGGGAGTAGAGATTTAGTTAGTAACTATCGACCCGTCATCTTAACTAGTACAGTTGTAAAACTAATGGAAAAAATTATTCGGATGACTGTTATCAACTATGTGGAAGGACATGATCTTTAATCCAGGGAACAAAATGGTTTTCGGAAAGGGCTATCATGTTTGACAAATCTTCTCATTGCAAGAGAAGATCGGGCTGAGGCAAAAGATCTCAATATTCCTGTAGATGTGATTTTCATAGATCCAAGTAAAGCCTTTGATAAGGTTTCCCATTCTGGTCTTAAATTAAAACTGGAAAGTTTTGGAATTCATTATGCAGTCTGATGTGAACCGCAAAACACAGAAGCCTTAACAAATTACGGAAGCTATTTTTGGGGACGTTAATTCATTTAATTCAAAGCTTGTAAAACTGTAACATTTACTTTTGTCCCTAGCCTATTCTACAGATCATAAGCTTTCGTTTGATGTATGATTCATTGTCATAGCATTTTCCGTTCTAAAGCTATTGTCATTTAGACGTAATCTTTTGTACCCTATTTTCTACTATAATCCCCCAGTTTTGGACATAATTGTATTTTTCTGATTATTGTACGTTGTGGTCAGCCTATTCATCTATTTATTCATGTAACTTTTCACCCTAATCTGAATTGGGAATTCGAGTGCTAGATCGGGGTTGGAATAAAGTGATTAGTGTTCCAGCTGTCTTTGTCTTCTCTCTCTCTCTCTCTCGCGTGCTTGCCAGCCAATCAGGGATAGAATAGTTTTCGTCTCTCTACCCCCACTTCGAACTCACGCATATCAGCCTCAAGGTTAAGCCAGTCAGCCTATCGTGCCAAGGTCTTAATCTACATTATACTCGGCACTAAGTGGGTAGACAGATTCAAGGACGTAACAAAAGTGGCGACGGAGTTTTTTTAAAATATTGATTGATTCAAATCAAAATGTCTGTTTCTTTGGACGACCTTAAAACTATTCTACAAATCCAGCAAGCTCAGAATGATGCAAACCAAATGAAGCTTTTAGATGCATTGATGCAGAAGCTCTCATTTCAGTCATCATCAAATTCTCAGTCAGATAAATATGACAGCACTGCAAATTCTATTTGTGAATTCAATTATGATCCCGATTCTGGTATTATTTTCGATTCCTGGTTTCGTCGTTTTGAAGACACATTTCGTGTTGAATGCTCAAATCTTGATGATGCAGCCGAAGTTCGCCTACTCTTGAGAAGACTCGGAACACTTGAATATAACAAATATGTGAATTTCATTTTGCCACAAAATCCACGAGATTTATCATTCAATGAGACAGTTCAAACTTTATCTAAAATTTTTGGTGAACAATCCTCATTATTCAGCATCCGTTATCAGTGTTTTCAAATATCTAAATCCTTGTCTGATGATTATCTCACATACGCTGGACATGTAAATAAAGAATGCGAACGTTTTAGAATAAATGAAATTACAGCAGATCAATTTAAATGTCTGATTTTTATCTGTGGATTAAAGAATCCGGAAGATATGGATATACGTACCAGAATTCTATCACACATTGAGCAAGAGCCTAACATGACACTGCAAATGGTCACAACCGAGTGTCAACGGTTGTTAAATCTTAAACATGATACCACGATGGTACAGCAAAATGCAAAGACTTCCAATCTTGCTTCAATAAATGCATGCAGATCTTCCAAATCTCCCAAACAAAAGACGGCGAACACACAGCAACCTTCTGGTAAACCACCATCACCATGTTGGTTCTGCGGATCATGGCATTTTGTGAAGTTATGCCCATTCAGGAACCACAAATGCCGCCAATGTCATCGCATTGGTCATAAAGAAGGTTACTGCTCCTCAGATAAACGTCAGTCCAAATATCGTGGCGCAAATGCGAAGCGACAGTCACAGAGTCAAGTCAAAAGCACATTTGCAACTTTTAAAGTTGGTTTTCAAAGTAAACGGAATTATGTGAATTTATTAGTGAATGAAAAACCTATTCGTCTTCAGTTGGACACTGCTTCCGACATTACACTGATCTCCAAGAACACATGGAGTAAGCTAGGGTGCCCACCCATCCGACCAACAAAACATGTTGCTCGAAATGCTTCAAGCGACATAGTGAAGCTAACTGAAGAGGTCACCTGCAACGTACAATTCAAGGAACATAAATTCACTGATGTTTGTTATCTAACAAATCGGCATGATTTAGATCTATTGGGATTGGACTGGATTGAGAAGATCGATGTCTTAAATAGTTTATTAAATGAAGTATGTTCTCATAATTCTTGCTCTGATTCTATCCCTAATTCTCATGATATTTCTAAATCAAATACCTCAGGTGTGTTATGTTCCCCTGATGTCTATGAACTAAATGCTTCCGATGTAACATGTTCTCGTAATATTTCTGAATCGAATTCCTCCGATTTAATGTGTTCTCATCATGATGTCAAATCAAATACCTCCGATTTAATGAGTTCTCATAATGACGCTAAATCAAATAACTCCGATGTAACATGTTCACAAAATGATTCCCCATCAAATTCGTCAAACAAAGTATGCTGTCGTAATATCTCAAAATCTCATGCATCTTATTCCTCTAAAATGTCGACCACATCCCATGTAAATCATCTTCGACAAAAACATGCAGGTGTATTCCAAAACAAACTGGGCTGTTGTAAGTTCACCAAAGTTTTCTTGTCGTTAAAGCAAAATGCAAAACCTGTCTTCAGACCAAAACGACCAGTACCTTATGCTGCTCTGTCAGTCGTTGACCAGGAACTTGACAGGTTGGAAGCACTGGGTGTCATTCAGCCAGTAAATTATTCACCGTGGGCTGCTCCCATAGTAGTTGTGAGAAAGGCAAATGGGACTGTTCGCATATGTGCTGATTTTTCCACTGGTCTAAATGATGCTTTAGAGGATCACACTTATCTACTTCCCATACAGGAAGATTTATTTATCAAACTAAATGGAGGGAAGTATTTTGCTAAGATTGACCTTGCTGACGCATATCTCCAAGTAGCAGTTCATCCAGTCTCCCAACCACTACTGACGATTAACACTCACAGAGGCCTTTACCAATATAAACGTTTACCCTTTGGTGTAAAACCAGCACCAGCTATTTTTCAACAAATTATGGACACTATGTTGGCAAATTTGCCTGGAGTCGCTGTCTATCTGGATGATGTTATCGTTACAGGTTCCAGTAAGTCCGATTTATTTGATCGACTTGATGCTGTTTTGACCAAAATATCTGAGTATGGATTTTATCTAAAAGAAGAGAAGTGTAAATTTTTCATGGACTCGGTAAAATATCTTGGTTTTGTTTTCGACAAAAATGGACGACGCCCAGATCCAGAAAACGTACGAGCTATCCAAAATATGCCCCCACCATCTAACGTCGCAACTCTACGCTCGTTCCTTGGTCTTATCAGTTATTACAGTAACTTTTTACCACGACTGCATCGCCTCCGAGCACCCATGAACCATCTATTATCCAAAAATGTAAAATGGAACTGGTCTACTGAGTGTCAAGAGAGTTTTGACAAAGTAAAGTCATTATTAATATCGGACCTACTTCTTACGTATTTTGATCCCTCACTGGAAATTGTTGTTGCCGCAGATGCTTCTGATTATGGTGTCGGCGCCGTTATATCCCACAGGTTTCAAGACGGCACAGAGAAAGCTATAGCTCATGCCTCCAGAACGTTGACTTCGGCAGAACGCAAGTACAGCCAAATTGAGAAAGAAGGATTGGCACTAGTTTTTGCAGTTAAGAAGTTTCACAAAATGCTGCATGGTAGAAAATTCACCTTATTTACTGATCACAAACCCCTATTATCGATTTTTGGATCTAAGAAAGGTATACCAGTTTATACTGCAAATCGCCTCCAACGATGGGCTACAATGTTTTTGGGTTATGATTTCACTATCAAATACAAGTCTACCTCTGATTTTGGTCATGCTGATGCACTATCGCGCTTAATAAGCAATCATAAGCTCGAAAATGAAGATACTGTCATTGCTTCTATATCAGTGGAATAAGATGTAAGCAGCATGTTGCTCAATTCAACGCGAATTCTTCCAGTGACAGCTGCTCGAATCGCTGATCACACTCTCCGTGATCCTATCTTAAGGCAACTAGCTACATTTATCCGGCGTGGTTGGCCCCCACGTATAACATCTCATGAACTAAAACAGTATTATCAACGACGCCAATCTTTATCCATCGTAAATGACTGTATTATGTTCGCTGATCGCGTAGTAATTCCAAGTAACCTACGCTCACTCGTTCTGAAACAACTGCACACAGCTCATCCAGGTACTGGAAGAATGAAAGCTATTGTTCGAAGTTATGTATACTGGCCTAACATTGATGAACACATCGAAGATTTAGTGCGTGCGTGCAGAAAATGTGCTGCAGCCTCGAGATGTCCACGGAAAGCTGAACTCAATTCTTGGCCATCCCCGAAAGAACCTTGGTCGCGTATACACATTGATTTTGCCGGCCCATTTCAAGGTACACATTTCCTCATTTGTGTCAACGCCTACTCAAAGTGGCCAGAGATTCTACCCATGAAGCAAATCGCGTCGCAAGAGACTATTATCGAGTTACGGCAGTTATTCTCTCGTTTCGGAGTCCCAGATATTCTCGTGTCAGATAATGGCACTCAGTTTACTTCTTCCATTTTCTCGAACTTCTGCAACAGGTTTGGGGTCAAACATGTTCGTTCACCTCCATACCATCCACAATCAAATGGTCAAGCAGAAAGGTTTGTGGATACCTTCAAAAGAGCGCTACTGAAGGCAAGGGGGGAAAGGAAGATAAAGGAAATTCTTGATGATTTTCTGTTGGTCTACAGAACGACTCCAAATCCATCAGCGCCGAATAAATTGTCTCCAGCAGAAATTATGTTTGGTAGAAAAGTTAAAACTGCTCTCGATGCCATAAAACCAAAGCAAAATGGTGTAGGAAGAAGAAACCAGAAGATGGAATCTCAATTTAATCGCCATCATGGGGCGAAAAGTAGAATCTTGAGAGATAATCAAAAAGTATACGTCCGTGATTTCCGATACTCACCTCCACAATGAACCAGTGGACGCATACTTGGGAGACGAGGGAATGTAATGTATGTGGTGGAGGTTGAAGGCCAAAAGTGGATACGTCACGCTAACCACATATTGGAAAGTTCTGGTACTCCTCAGAAAACCGAGAAAATGTGTTCAATGTAGGAAGTCTTCCTGGACAGTTTTGACATAGGAAGTCCAGCAACTAAGAAAACTGTACAACTGGAACAACATCCTATCAGGAGATCACTACGGAAACGCAGAAGACCTGATATACTGCAGGTGGACCCGAAGAAAAGAGCATATACTTCTGAGGGGAGATACCAGTGATGATATCTTAGCTACTGTTTGTAATTAGTGTCTAACCGCTTTTCTTTTTTTTTGTTTATTCCAGTTAACCCAATTGGTCACGACCACAACGCAATCCAGTTTCCTGTATGCACTCAGTCAATGGCAGTGATAACATAACTTTTTTTGTCAAGGGGGAAGATGATGTGAACCGCAAAACACAGAAGCCTTAACAAATTACGGAAGCTATTTTTGGGGACGTTAATTCATTTAATTCAAAGCTTGTAAAACTGTAACATTTACTTTTGTCCCTAGCCTATTCTACAGATCATAAGCTTTCGTTTGATGTATGATTCATTGTCATAGCATTTTCCGTTCTAAAGCTATTGTCATTTAGACGTAATCTTTTGTACCCTATTTTCTACTATAATCCCCCAGTTTTGGACATAATTGTATTTTTCTGATTATTGTACGTTGTGGTCAGCCTATTCATCTATTTATTCATGTAACTTTTCACCCTAATCTGAATTGGGAATTCGAGTGCTAGATCGGGGTTGGAATAAAGTGATTAGTGTTCCAGCTGTCTTTGTCTTCTCTCTCTCTCTCTCTCGCGTGCTTGCCAGCCAATCAGGGATAGAATAGTTTTCGTCTCTCTACCCCCACTTCGAACTCACGCATATCAGCCTCAAGGTTAAGCCAGTCAGCCTATCGTGCCAAGGTCTTAATCTACATTATACTCGGCACTAAGTGGGTAGACAGATTCAAGGACGTAACACAGTCATAGACTGGATAAGTGACGTTCTTCATAACAGGAGACAAAGGGTAGGAGTAAATGGAGCTCTCATCGCGGGAACCAGTAAAAATGGAGTTCCTATGATAATTAGAAGTATTTGAATTGTAGTATAGACTAGTAATCCCAGGAATAACGCAATTTAATCAAGAAGTCTTAGATGAGCACAAACGAATGTATTGTACTTGGAATTCAAAATCACAAGTCATAAATACAAAGAAGTCATTGATTTATTTGAACATCACAGTTCCCGAAGGCACAATCCTCGGTCCTCTTCTCTTTTTACTTTATGTAAATGATTTACCAACTGTAGCTAAGTCATCCATCCTACTCTTCGCTGATGACATAAAGATTTGGAGACCCCTATACAGCATGTCAGACAGAATAGTATTACAGGAAGATCTTAACTCATTAGTGGCATGGATGGACGGGTGGTCACTGGAAGTGAATCCTAACAAGAGTGTGGTGATGCAACTAAATAACTACTATCACTACACAATATGTGGATTTCTGTTACCCAAAATAAAAAACTATAAAGATTCAGGAGTCATACTAAGCAATGATTTCAAAACAACCAACCACTGTAAGGTTGCTGCTGCAAAAGGCTATAGGGTATTATGGTCCATTCGTAGATCTTTCCAGTATTTGGATGAGGAAATGTTTAGATTATTATACCCAACTTTCGTACGACCACATTCGGAATACGGGATTCAAGTAGCGAGTCCTTGTTTTAAATATGAGGTGGATATGCTGGAACGAGTCCAACGCCGTGGGACTAAAATGGTAAAAGGTCTATCTGGCATATCCTACGAAGACAGACTGAGACACCTCAACTTATTCCCATTATCTTACCGTAGAATACGGGGTGATCTAATACTGGCATATCTTATCCTGAACGATGACCTTGGTACTAACATGTCCTATCTTTTCCTTCCATCTAGGACTGGTCATCTGCGAGGACATTCGAAGAAAGTCCAAAAACCGAGATCAAATCGTCTACGTCTGGAGGTTCGTTTTCGCACTGAGTAGTGAATTACTGGAGTTCTGTAGCAGAACACGTAATATCAGCACCTTCTGTTGATATATTTAAAACGAGATTAGATCTCCACGGTGTAACAAACTGCAAGGATTAAAATAGGTTAATAGACCTCCTATCCTTATTACTGAAGACTGAAAAATAATGGAGCCAAATTTAAAGTTGGCGTTGCTCAGTAACTTCCGGAAATAGCTGGGTATGGATTTCTTCAAACGTTCCAAGTTCGACAAGCTGATTGGTAAGTGATACTATTAATAAAATAAAGATTGTTGAATTTATAGAGAAGGCGACCAGCGAAATGTTGATTGAATCAGACATTGAGAGTATCATCGCAGTTTGCGATAACGTGCGTAGTCAAGAGATTTCGTAGGTTAATACTTCACATCATTACAAAAAATAATAAAGGCCCAAATATGCGGTTCAGTGTTTGAAGAAACGTCTTCAGTGTGACAATCCAAACGTCATCCTACGCTCATTTGATGTAATCGCTTTTCCATAAACTTACACTGTAGGTGCTGGAGTCATTGATGAAGAACTGTGGTACACCTGTTCATGAAGAAGTTTGCAGCACTGACTTTATACAACAGCTTGTTGGGATGGTCGAAGTATGTTAATTGATAGACTCTGACGCTCTTTAGACCTCCCCAGACGTCCGCACAAAGCTTCTAGAGTGTCTTCAAAACTGGGCATATGTTTTTCGTGATAAGCCTGGCTACGTTGCTGTCATAGATGCTTATGAGAACCTTAAAAACGCTGGCTACATTTTCCCAGAGTTCTCAGAGAGTGCTGCGATGTTCAGTGTAGTTTGCGCTCCAAGTTGGAAGGAAGGAAATGCATGCCATCGATGCAAGTCTGCATTTACTACATTCAGGCGTAAAGTAAGGGCTTTGTTCTATTTTCACTAAAAGCTTAAAGCTTCATATCGGTGTGTTGTCAGAGTAAAACTCTAGTCTTCATTAAATTGATCTGATCGGTTGGTATATAGGTCTTTTATCATGCGTAACTGGAAGTGCGTATAAATATCGCTTGTTTGCTAGTAAACTAGTATTCTTTCATCTAATATGTGAAGCGTTTATTTTCCTTGAGTTATTACATGTCACTATTAGTAGGTGTAGGGAAACTTATCGAAGTCTGATAACTGAATCACAAACAAGTAATTTCCTCGGCGCTGACTGTAAAGTAAAAAAAGGTATCCGCCTATCTTTATCGACTTTTTTGATTAGCAAGTTACTTGATTTGAACGTGCTTTTCATTTAATTGGTATTGTTTTCGGGTTTAAGTCAATTTTGTACATTTGTAAGGAGCGTTTGTATTCTGGTTTGATGTAAACCTTTGGATTCGAAATGCCAGTAACTATGCATATGCTTGACGTGAAATCCAATATTGTGCAAGACATATATTTTCATAGCCAAGTGAGAGGTTTCATACGTTGTGTTTGTGGATACTAACAAATTAAAATGTAATGTAATAGTGCGCAACCATCTTTTGCCTTTGGTAGATAACTGCCTCACATCAAACACGGTTAAACTCCACTGGTTACGTATTCTCACTGAACTCCGAAACTAACTCTCAAAGATAGTCACCAGTAAGTAAATGATAATTAACACTATAAGGTTGTGAAGATTGTTGAGTTTCGTCAAGACTATGAAGCGATCAGTGTTAAACCATCATTAAAAACCTGGATCTTGGTAGCTCACTACTGAAGAGTTCCATGTTAGGAAGAAATAGCCACTCAGTGGTTTTAGGTTTCAAATGGTGGTCTAACATCGATCGGCTCATAATCGCAATTAAATCCATTAATCTTCACAACCCTATGCTGTTAACTTAAAAATATTTTTTGTGGTATAGTAACAAAAGTTATTAAACATTAGATCTGGTGTGTTCCATCTTACAAATCTTCCGGACTAGTTAGCACTAATAGATTATAATTCAGCATTTTTCAAGTTGCTGATGATGAGTAGTAGTAAGGGATGTCAAAAGCCAATGGAAAATCCAAAGCTCATTGTTCATTAGTGTTAGCTATCGTCTGTTTTAGTATAGTAACTAGAATAACTTGGACTAATTGTTGCTAATAGTATCATAGGTTGGTAATATATTATCAACTAAAAGTTGATTCGACCTCCTTCAAGGGCCGTCATAATTTATCAAACAGTCCCAATCAAACCGATTGTAACATGCAGTTTGTCGTACAAGCCAGCAACAGTTCCTTCATGAGTCTTAAATGCTAAAAAGTAGAGAATCCTACTGTAATGGTTACGGTGAATGTAACATGATAAAGTTTATTTTATAATATCAGAATGAAGTTGTGGATGAGCGAATTTGGGGAATGCAGTCGTAACACAAATATTATAGATGCACTATACATCCACTCAACATACTTGATGGTGGCATATTTTTAAATAATTATATTGCTATTAAACGAGTTCCTATAATTAATTCGTCAGTTGAGATGGCTGGGACACGTGTTACGTATGCTCAACCACCAACTGCCCGACATGCAATGTTTTGTGGTGTAGGAGTAGGTTGGAAGAAAGCTAGGGGTGGCCAGACCAGATCGTGGCACAAATCTATGAAGTCACTGACAAGTGGACTGAGCCATGTTGGTAGGTGTAGACTACCTGGTTGGGTTGCGCGAGATGATAGCAACCGGTGGTTAGAGTTATTTTATTTAAACACATAAATATTGGTACAAGGAAGCACCAGATAAATATGCGCCTCACAAATCTTATTTGATTTGTGTGAGGACTGTGATACTGCCCAGGTGCCCAGACTGAAGCAGGTGGTCGTCTTAGGGGGCCACACCCTGAGCCTTTGACCTGAAGGTCTAGTCCACAAGGCAGTGGAGCGACATCAAGAGATGCAGTCCCATGGTAGCCGGTGACCAACGGTTGGTTCTTACGCCATTTGTTCCTTCAGGATACTGGAGCCCATCTGCACCACTGGCTTGGAATCAGGATTTTCCAACTTCCCTAGGTAGACTTTCCGTGTCCACCAACCCGGTTAAATCGCCGGAAATTCGCTTTTCGTCCTCTCAATTTCGTAAACAACACCCTCGGAACGAGAAGGCAGTGAGTAGGACTTCCCTGGCAGAGGCTATATATTCGCGTGGCCATGTGAGAGCATTTCGAGAGGGAGAGCGAACTCTCCCCACTCTCGGCCGTACCAGGGCATTTGGGGGCGGTGGTTAGAGACCTTGAATGACATGGCTCAAAATCGTTTGCGATGGAGAAAATGCATCCACTCTTTGTGTTCTGCCAAATGCTAATCTTCTGAATTCTTCATGTCCCTATTTTTCTCTTTCCCAATTTATTTCACTGGATTTTACCCCTTCAATAACATCTTCAAACCCTAATCTTTCGGATTACTGCTTATACTTTTACTACCTCTACTACTATGGGATTTGAATTGACAATTGCATCTCTGTGCTGATGTGGTATGGCAAATCGAACTGATGTACGTACGTGCGAAGTTCTACGTCGTGACTGACGGGTGCTCCCTGTGCTATATTTTAGGATCTTGCTTTTTCCGTCGTAAATGTTTAGACACACTACTGTAGAGACGGCTGCTGCTACACCGGCTATCTTAGTCTGCATTTTTTGCTGTGTAAGAGATAGAAGAGCTAGGTCATCTGCGAAGTCCAAATCGTCTACCGGAATCCAAGCTAATCATCTTAACACTGGAAGACATTCCTTGTGGTCCCTTTCTTTGTTTTGGAGAGTGCTTTGGTGACCCTATATCATTGAGTTACTCATCCTATAAGCGCTTTCCGCGTTTCTTTGGAGAGCATCCGTGCAACATCTAGTCTGTATGAGAAGCTATTTCTTCTGCATGACCAGAATACAACACAGGCTCTCCCGAAGTTAGTGTTTTCTGTTTACCTTGCGTCCAATAGGTATTACTAATTCTAAGCACTAACAGTTTGGATTTTCTCATTTCCTGAACTTTCTGAGTGGTCATCCCACATTGTCCGAATATTGCATGTACCTATATTAATTGTTACCCTGATTGTCAGAAGAAGTATTTATTTCCCGATTTCCGAAAAATCTTGACTTGCAATATGAGGTGTTATAACCTTTCTAAATAAAGGCCAACAATACCTTGGGGGGGGGGTAGTTTTAAGTGTTTTAAATCATTTTCTATGGTTGTCCTTTTTTCAGCAAGGTTGTTTTCCACAGTATGAGGTTACTTACTCCATGCTCACCTTTGGTGCTTACTCGGGTTTGGTATCAGCAATAATCCTGAAGGGCTGCAGGCGGAGTAATCATGAGTAAAAATACTGAAATATTTGGGATTAGTTCCTCTCCTACAAAATGGTAATTTTGGCCTCACATCTTGTCTGTATCAATGCCCAGTTTAAACATAGTGAATTAGAAGATCACATCCACTACCTCGCTTATCCTTGAAGTGCCATTCGCCATATTATGTTGGTGGCTGACGATATCTCGACACGAAAACATAAAGCTTCCACCTACTCTCTGAGGATACTGTTCAACAGTCAACTTTGTATTACTGTACGGTTGTGAAATATGGCCGATGTAAGTGGTGAAATTCCCCTGGCCACTATTGTTTAATCATAATTCTCCAGGAAGCGTACCTTGTGTAATCCTGAGGTTTGGCGTAATGTACTAGATTACGATGAAAAAATTGTCTGATAAGACTAAAAACCCTCATCGCTTTAATTTATATTTGTTTTATTCATTTACTCAATTTTTTAACATTTAAATATCAATACAAATACTTACACTAAATCGTAAAAATCCGAATTACACATTATGTTAACCACTTGAGCTTGATTCTAAAATGTATAGATAACTGGGAGTCAGTAAAAGCATACTTCATTGAGCTATTCATGCTGAAAAATTACAGACTTACTACATATTTGTTCATCAGTTTCCGATCTACGATTTTGAATGATAGTTGTAGCGTTATATATTGAATCCTTCCTCACTTATATTTGCTTTTGGCTCAAAAAATTGCCAAATGTTACTTTATTCAGTTTAAAATCAGTTAACATCTTACAGCAGTTGATTTAATAAACTCGATACTTTACCGGTGGCTTGACTGTTAAGTTTTTAGACATGCATCTACTAGGTCTCGAGTTTAAACGCCAGTCAGTCTACTTCTATTCGGGAAGCTGGATATTCTCAAATCTGATAAATCCATTATCTCTGTGGATTCCTCATGATGATTTTAGTTAATATGTCCCCTTGTGTACTTTTTTATGTCCTGTTTTCATCTTATTAATCCTTTTCAAATATATCGTCACCTTAATTTTCTCCAGCATCACTGCCGCAAGTGTGGTCAAGTGTTTTGTGGTGAATGTACCTCATCGCGCGCCATTTTGCCTGAATTCGGCATTGAGAAGGAAGTGCGTGTCTGTGATTTGTGCTTTGAATCAATTAACAGGTAATTGTCTATAAACATTCCATTATGTAGACATTATGATTTTATTTATTATATCAATTAATGATCGTTTGCAGTAACGCGTGCCTGTATATTTATATATTCACTTGAGCTGCAATAAAATTTACCAAAACTGTTGAAGCGAATGATGAGTTTACTTTCTTTTTCCTTACTACGGCATATTTTGCAGAAATCTTCCTTGCATTTTCTGCTTATGTCGACTGGTGGGATTACAACACCTTGTATGTACTGTTTTCCTATGGGTCATCTGTTTCTAAAACACATATCTGCTACACTGACGAAAGTCGAGTTTATAAGAAACAAAACCATCAGTCAGTGGTAGAAGTCAGTCAGTCAGCTACAACATAGGACTGATTTTGCAACCTCATGTGGAGTTCATCAAGACTGTCCACCATCTCCATTTCTGTTTAATTTCATCGTAGACCTACTGCTGGGAATAACGTTCTCGTCGACTGAATTTTCAGGAATTGATCTCCTACCAGGAGGTCCACTTACCCATCGACTTAGAAAACACAGATGACATAGTACTGTTTGGTGAAGACGCTGATAAAGTGCAGATTCTTGGTAGCACTGACCAACAATGCCAGGATATTTGGGATGCGTTTCTCCCTCTCTAAGTGCAAGTTGTTACTTCAGAACTGGCCTGCGTCAACACCTGAACTAAGGATAGGGAGTGAAGTAGTCGAACGTGTCGACAACTTCGCTTATCTTGGAAGTCTGATCAGCAGATAATTTGGTTGAGGTCCGCGCGACTATCGTAACCAATGGTTGAAGACTCTGGGTGACATGGCTCAGAATCGACCATAATAGCGTCGGTGTATACACCCTTTGTCTTCCCTTAAACCGTGAGATTAAAATTGCTTTATACCTTTTTTCCTATGAACTAATTCTTTCTTCCTCTATTATATCCTTATACACAATCTTTCTTTAATATATTACTACGATTGAAGTAACTACTTCTATGAATTTAGTGTTCGTCTTGTTGTGCTAATGAGGTGTAGCAACTTGGACCGATGCATATATGCGCCTAGTCCTACATTTTGGATCACTGACTGTTTTGTCAACGAATAACAAGTTTTCATTATTATTGTCGGTAGTATTGGTAATAGTATATGCTGGCATATACATTTTTGCAGTGTATTTTAGCATAATGTCTTCGTTGTTGTTTCTGTTTTGTAAGAGGATTGTCTTCTGCTTCAAATAACTCTGAAGATAAAAGGTCTGTGGAGAAGGAGAATCAGGTAATCTTTATTCATTTTAGATCTGTAATTCCATGTTTTCGAATATTTTTTCACACTTAGATCTTAAATTTCGGTATTCCAACTTCACTAATCCTAGCTAATTCGGTTTTTGCATCTACACAATTATTAACACTATATTTTCTAGGACATGTTTTTTGTCATGTAGGATAGACTGTAGGTTGAAGTCGGGTCCTGAGTGTCACTTAATAATGAAGAGATCCTTTTACAAACTTTATGTAATTATGTAAGTAACAGCTGTTCCCTACTTTTGTGGTTTGGATTCCCATATTTAAGTCTACAAATGTTTGTTTTTTTGGCAGATCAGTCGATTACCAAACAGCATTTCAAAGTCTCTACATATGTTGGCCTAATGGTATTTTTTTCATTTTTTTTTCACTCAGTAATAGTACATGATACTGTTTAAATAAACATACTCCAAGTGTCCATTCCACTAATCCTGTCTTAAGCGACTCACATAGTAATATAGGCAACAATTGAAGTGTAAGAAAAAAATATAGTGAAACATATTTTCTTTATCTTTACAATCATTCTATCTTTTCTATTACCTTCAGGTAGATATTTTCATCAATTAGAATCTATTTTCGTCATTGATTATTTTCAGAGATTTTCTGTGGCTTGATTTTTCATTGAAATGCTTACTATATTTGTATTATGATTTATATATCACCATAATAATCTATCTTGAAAAGATGTCGGTCGTTTATGCCTTTCTAAATACGGAAAGGCCTCATAGAAAGCATTAGTGTCATACTAATCATTAATAATTTTAATAGCCGATTGTAATAAGATTTGATGATAGCCAGTTTTCTTGACAATACTACTTTCATCTAATGAGATAGGCTTAGAAATATCAGGATTTATAGTTCACATTCACTCCTGACTCACAGTTTTTAGTTGCTGGCAATTAGATTCAAACAAATCCTTTCGACTTTTCACATTCACAGGAGTTGTAGGTGACTGCTTTGTTCTTACATAGTTTAAAATTGTGCTAATTTACCTCTGTTACTTATTTACTTACTCTGAAGAAATGACCTGCATTAAGTTACGAAACGCCAGAAATTCAAATTCCTCCTTATTAGAATATCACAAAAATATAATTATTTTACTATTTTTAACTTCCTATTCAATGCTCAATCTATTTGAAACTATCAACAACATCCTTGGTATTGACACCTAGAAACACATTTCTTGAGATATTTCCGGGTCTCATGTTGTGCTAAGTTTTCCATTGAAAAGGGTTGGTTACATTATTTTCATCAGTTCCGTGATTCTTTCTAATTATAATCGACTTTTATTTTCTCTATTACTTCACCTTTGACGATATTTTCACCTGTATAATTTCCTAACATCAACTTATGAATAATGTCCTTGGTTTCAGTAAATTGAGCTTCCAAATAAATGTTATTCACTTCAACAGGTAACACAACATACACTGATAGTCATAACTGAAATTCTAGGCAAGGGTTCTAAACTGTTTTCAGGACATTAATACAATATATTGGTGTAAGTAATAATTTAACTTCATGTAACCCTTGTTTTGATGACTTGTCTTTTCTAAGGATTGCCCTTATTACAGAGCTACCAAATATAAATTCCTCTACTGAATCACACTAATAGCTACTTTGGTTCTGTACGAACTTAAGTTAATCGTAATTTCTATTTTTTCTCTTCTCCGACACATCCACTTGTTGACGGAGTTCAGATCAGAACTTGAGTTGTATAGATACCACCATGCTCGTCCTAATAAATAAAATCCTACATGATAATAATCAGTAATTTTACTAAACGTAGTAAACCGAGTGTAGCAAAAAGACACCAGTGATATCTTTTTCAAGATTCCACACAAACAGCTATCTGTATGCAGTCAGGATCAGCTGGATAAAAGACACTTTAAAAACTTAGTTATCATCTCTTAGACTAAACCGTTATGGGTGGGAAATCGCATCACCATCATTCTAATTAGAAGGATCACTGGCTTAGATGTCAACTACACGTTGGCTCGAGATCCCTGTTAAATTTTCTCAGGGATACAGATTCCTTATTTTAACGTCAGTAGTGAAAGCAAAACGGTAGCCAGGTGATTATCGGAAATAGAATTGCGATATCATACACAATATTGATATACTTGATGCTATTTCGAGTTCACCTTACTCGGTAAACGGAACGAAGGTCAAAGACAGTGACACAATAGGTTATTCTAATCCATTATCCCAGGCCATGCTAACTAGATCAAGAAGTCTTGATGAGGCGTAGAGAATGTATTCTACAAGCACCTATAAAATACGAGGTCACTAAGCACACAAATCAAGCTTATTTATACAATGATAGAAACGCCCTTGGGAGAGCCACAAAATAGGGTACTAAAAAAATCCGTCAACCAATGACAGTCAAAGAATTCCGAGTGGAAAATAATAGCTGTAGGTCAACTAAGCGTTTCTTGGCGCGAAAAGATAAAATTCAAATTTTTAGAATAAAATTACAAAATTGGGACCTTTTCCAAGTGAGTTCTGGGAATCTAACCTCCCCAACAAATATATCAAAAGAAAGTCGCTGGAATAGTGAATCTCAGTAGACTTGAATATCTCTGTCCGATTTAGTTAAGGCGGATTGTTTGTACTCAGTCTATCCGTTTACCTCCTGACCGATATGTCCCAGATTAAATATTTCCGCTTACAAAAGTCTGGAATTTTGAAATGTCAATAGTTTTTACACAAGAATTTTAATCCAAGATCATCTTGATTGTCAGTAAAACAATTACAACTAGCGGAATAAATCGAATCTCAAAACTACTCTTTTCAAGTTACTGTAAGACAAAATGCAAGTGCGAAGGAATTATCAACCATAAAAATAATCGATGTTTGTCCTAACTTATTTAGAAGACCGAGACATAAGAGACTATTTAACTGTACTGTCGCCAAGTAATACCGTATAACGACAGACCAAGTGTGAATAAAGAAGTTAATTATATACTATGAAGCAGACCAAGTAGTTCCTGTTATCTCCTTGTAGTGTCGGTTGGTATGTTAAGCTCATATACTTTATTCTAGCTTCTGGACAAGCCAATTCACCTGTCCAACATGAGTCATGTTTCGACCTTGTTAATTATTCACTTATTAACCCTGGTTGTTTTTTATACGAGCGTATGTGTGCACACTTTTCATCTTATTCATCACATGTCTGCAACTTATTCTTCTCTGACTATAAATATTGATTAAAGCGAGTTGGCTTACCCGCCATCTCCAATGTGCGTTATTTTCTCTGCTTGCTGATTTTCGCTCATGTGCTCATAGCTTTCTGGCCTGCGTCGATTGCTAATAAAACTGTAGTTGCCGCTTCTCTTTGTCTTCTGATTTTATGCACCGTTAAGAATTGTGTTATAACGGTTATCGAGATGAACGATTAACGAAGCACGACATTACATCATCTGCTTTGCTGTTCAGTCATATGCCAAAATAAAAAAACTGTAATTGGAGTTATTTGTGTCTGGAAAAAATCGGAATTTGTGAGAATAGTGACCCATACTTACCCGGTAAATTTAGTACTGGTGAAGCCAATGAAATAACCATGACTAATATCAAAGCTCAGAAAACACTCATCACTTCTCGTTCGCAAATCTTGAGTTTCAGGCCTTGAGAATATTAGTTTAAATAGAAATCGATTACTACAGAAAACCTCACTTTCAGTTTCTTTTAAAGATTGTAATAACTCGTTTATCTGTTTACTTTTATGTCCCATTTCAGGCATTTTTAATTGTCTTTATAATATCGGATTGAGTAGTAGCTGTTACTCTTATACGAGCATCTAATTTTTGTTTGTTCTCAGGCTTGTACCAGTTACTATTTGTTGCCATTTTTTCTGAACTACTTTACCCCGAAACAAGCTGTATTCATTACTCAGTCACTTATAGAATGTAACTTTGTCCCATCTCCCAGCTTCGACGTGAAAAAGAGCGACAACTGGAGCAGCAAGAAAACGAGGATCTCGAATTGGCTTTAGCTTTAAGCGCTAGCGAAGCAGAGTCGAATAAGAGAAATGTAAGTCCGTATATTATAATTTGCTTTTTTTCTTCCTCACTATATTTGGTATTTAATAAGTAATTCGGATGAAATAAAAACTAATGTAGAAATTTCAATGCTCTTCGCGATTATGCTTGGTAGTTAAAACGGTTCACTTCATTAAATCGTTTTTACAATCCTAACCTTGGTTCAATCAGTCTTACAGTATTTATTCTCTGACTACGAAGTAATCATTTGTTTTATGTCAAATTAACTTAATTTTAACACGCAAAATTTTGTGTTTGTTCCGTTTGATTATTTAGCCTGATAATTTTTTTAGAATTACGAAGTTTTTAAAAGCTCGGTAACTTTATGACTGATTATATTTCGTGGTGATGTGTGGTCTATGGATCTGGTTGCAGGTCACAAATAATGTTGACGATCACATTAATAATAATCTTCGTTATGACTCTGGGCTTTAATCGAGCAAATATGAAATGAAAGTTATACAAGCAGCCTGAAACATTTCCATTCTGATATAATTTGTATATTTTAAAACTACCGGTCTGGTGTAACGATGAGATTGAAATATTTGGTGAAAATCAACTTATTGTACGGATTAAATTTGTTAAGCATATGCAGTATCAGGTTTATGATTTAACTTACAACTCTCGAAAACATCTTAACTAGCTAGAACAGTTGCGCTTGTAGATTAGTTTGAGCAAAAATTCTGTTCATGAGCATGTAATATGTGTTAGAAAAATGTCTCAGTGTGTGGATCCTCTGATTTAAAACGATAAGGCTTCCATCATTACGAATATATCATTGATTTCATCTCATGTGAAAGTATCCAACCAATTTCGGCAAATTTTCCTAATCTTATTCAAGATCGTACCCACTTACACGAGTCCATTGAGAAATGTGTTGTGGTATGTTAAGATCTGTTTAAATTGTCACACTGAACCATGTACATTAAGAATGAAAATTCTATCTCGTCAATATTAAATTTTCCTATATCACTTGTAATACAGAATCAAATAAAGTCTACTATTAATGACAATAAACCATCATCAGCATCGCCAACAGTCGCTCACCTTCTTCCAGTTCTCGATACAAGTGAAATGGATCCCGAGTTAGCGCAGTATTTATCCAGACATTATCAGAGAGCTAATCCGTCATCTACTCAGGATTTCATATATCAAGAAAATTCTCAAGAACATCCCATGCTTCAACAGTCTACCACACAGCCTAGCGCACCTATATATGCTTCCAGTACACCATCCGATCATGGTACGATCTCTATTAATACTCTCAAGTCCGGAGTGAACAGTGATTTTAATGTACCAGGAAATAGTCGATCCAGTGAGATAGTAAGTGTATTTTCAAAAAATTAATTTAACAAAAAATGCAGTCAGTTCATTAGCTTCATAAACATACAAAAGGGTATACAAGTCCTAATGGAATTCATTATTTTTTATACAACTTCGTAAGTCACTACAATTTCTCGTTCACTGTTTGAGCAACACTAAAGTTAGTTTGTAGCTTTACATACTACCTTCCATGGTGTGAAAAACCGAAAAGTTGCAAGTACCCTCAAAACTGTAACAGGACCCGGGATCATCTTGTTCATGATCGAATCTCTCTTTCTCACCTTTTAATATTTTTCCTACCCCCACAACTAACCCTCATTACGTATTTTTATCAACATGAGACACCAATGCTTACTATTCAAGTCCACTCAATACAATTTCTAGTCTCTTGAAACCGCGCTCTAAACTACATGTTGGAGCTTTAAATGTTCGAACCTTGTGTCAGATAGGACAATAGGTTTCCTTAGCTTGGACTCCAGAATCCCACGCTATCAATGTATATTTTCTTCAAAACGCGCATACAGAGTCCAAGTATGGTAGTTCATTTTACATCACCTAGTCAAGCATAACATTTGTGATAGCGTGATTGAATATGCTATGTTAACTCATTATTATGTCAATCTCTTAATATATGTCAACTGGGAGTGAATGATGCGGCCACATTTTGATCAAAGGCCAAATAAGTAAAAAGCTGATATGCCCTTAAAATATTCATGTTTCCAATCCACTTTGATATCCTCGAAAATTTGGAATAATATTAGATGTTAATCATAATAGTGAAGTTTCTTACTCTACCATATTAAATTTGTTATTCCTTTTAATTGAATAAATCCCATCCAAAAGCTAGTCGTTTTGAATGATCTGGAAATAAAATGCCAATAAAATCGTGTCAAAAATTATATCTATCCTGGGAAGTAAAATATGCTTAAGGCCACTGCTAGTTGCCCATATTTTGCAAATAACGTTGAGTGACCAATACATTATAATCAGGCATAAACTTGAGTCCTGTCTGCTTACACGGGGTTCACTGAACAGTTAGTTACTTTTTTGTCCATAAATTTAGTCTGATCATCTTATTCGACACAAGTAATGGGTTTTCTGTGGATAGTTGTATAACCAGTTGTCCAGATGTCATCGACCAAAAATGTTCAATAAGTGCATCTTGTCGTTTTAGTCATATGGTAAATTACTACTGTATAATTCTTACACAAACGGATGTACATTTACTATCTGCATTTTAAGAATTTTATTGTTACACATCGCGTCGTTCAGTAGTTACGGATTTAGATGAGCTCACTTCGCATATCAATGCTCGAACAATGTAATGTGCGGACAACATTCTCACCACAACAACTGCACAACGTAAACCTAAGAATCCATCGAAATATACTGCATAGAAAATAGGTCTTGATTTCCGCATATACAGGATAAAGGTTTCGCATTAATGATCGTAGCATTCACTTCACAATAACATATTTCAAATTTGCGGTTATAGATGGGTTTTTGCTTTGGAAAGCTTGACCTTGTGCGTTTATTAGCCGAAAATGTTCTCTTAAGTGAGCAGGTCGAATTTAATGTTTCATAGCTAGTATCTTATCACATGATCTTAAATATAAATATACGTATATACGTCTAAATCCCTCACTCTCATAATTAATGTTTGGATATTGATGTGGCATACAATAAACAATATTGAATAGCTATCATTATCCCTTACCATGCATGCAAACCGTACCAGAAAAAAATCGATCCAGTGAGATAGTAAGTGTATTTTCAAAAAATTAATTTAACAAAAAATGCAGTCAGTTCATTAGCTTCATAAACATACAAAAGGGTATACAAGTCCTAATGGAATTCATTATTTTTTATACAACTTCGTAAGTCACTACAATTTCTCGTTCACTGTTTGAGCAACACTAAAGTTAGTTTGTAGCTTTACATACTACCTTCCATGGTGTGAAAAACCGAAAAGTTGCAAGTACCCTCAAAACTGTAACAGGACCCGGGATCATCTTGTTCATGATCGAATCTCTCTTTCTCACCTTTTAATATTTTTCCTACCCCCACAACTAACCCTCATTACGTATTTTTATCAACATGAGACACCAATGCTTACTATTCAAGTCCACTCAATACAATTTCTAGTCTCTTGAAACCGCGCTCTAAACTACATGTTGGAGCTTTAAATGTTCGAACCTTGTGTCAGATAGGACAGTAGGTCATGGCCGTGTTTCACAACCACAAAGTAGAACAGAGAGAACTGCTGTGCAGTAATTTCGTTTCTTCGGTCAGAAGACAGACATCTCGCCTACTCAACAGGTGACGCAAGTCGAAAAAAGCCAATCGAGCCTTCTGAATCCGTGCCAAGATTTCGTCAGACACTAGATCATCAGTATTGATGAGACTCTCAGGATAAGTGTAACGGTCAATGCGTTTGACTATTTCACTCACTATCATTAATTCAGGCGCTAATGCAACCTAATCCTGAAGTTACATTTTACATTTTGAGGGAGAGAACCGCATCTCAAACATGTTCATATTGTTGCTTAAGGTGGTCAGATTACTTTGCATCTTTACTAAACAGAACTATATTATCTACGTATTCTAACTCAACAAGTGAATATGCTAGCAGAAAACCGATCCCTCAAAATTTAGTCGATGAAAGTGTTATCCCTGAAAGCATGTCTATGACAAAGTTAAATGAAAATGGGGAGAGAAGACAAACCTGACGTACGCTACTTGAAGTAACCAGTTCCGATGACAGTTCACCCCAAGCTCTCGACTCGACCACTGATGTTTGAACACGGAGTTTGTAGAAGGTTGATGTACTTCTTTGATACGCCCTTCAATGGCAGAGACAGCCATAGAGCTGTACGACCGATGGAGTCGAACGCCACCTTTACGTCGAGAAATACATCTTTTGTCGGATGTCGAGAAGTATATTAACGTTCCAGAACCTGACGTGGTTCGGAGAAACCTCCGTAGCTTAGTGTGAATATTTAGTCAATACACACACATCAAGGTCGGGAGTCAAACTAGTTTTCTCTTTACAAGTCTTGGTTAGGCGTTGGGTTATTCTTGAAGCTAATATTTTAGACATGTTAGTCAAACCGATACTTCTGTGATTGTTACAAGATGATTTTCGTCCTCATGAAATGGAACGATCAGCGATTGAAACCAGTCAAATGAGGTTACGTCCTGTTCTCAGATTTTAGCCAAAATCTCAGTCAATCCAACTTCTACAATTGGATCATAATTCTCTCCTCCGCTTTAGACTAACTATAGCATTTCCAGCCTCACTAAGAGTTGGAGAACTTATGTCGATTTCCCATTCAGGTCGCTTGAAGATAGTGGGTAACTGAAGTGTGGCTGAGGGCCAGTTAACTGTTCTCTAAAGTGTTCTTATCATCGGTTCAATTTCCTGGACTAAGGGTGAATAACAGCCCTGTCTCTTTCCGAGATAGTTTCACTAACAACCAGATTTTTAATACCCGATTCCTTGATAAGTCTGAATAGTTGTCTTTTGCTACCTATTGTTAGCTACTTTCAACATATATTTTTGAGTCATTTCGAGATTCATGATGCACTTACATTTATTAACTTAATAATTATCCATCTTATAATTCTGACAGTTATTTAGTATTAATTAGAATAAGAATCTAAATGAACTATGCAAAAGAAGTATGATGGACAATCATATGTCTGAATAGGTTAACTCTATATTATTGGCTTAAGAAGTCATATCAAATATATGTCAACAGTTTTTAAGTTTCCAGCGCTAATCGTGATAGTTATTTCATATTGAAGCTTCATTGGTGTTTGAACAACGATTCACAATGTCAGCCGGCCGAGAATATTATTTTCTTAGCATTTTTCTTATTCATAAATGCAAGTGGAAGTTGTATTCATCATAATCAGTCGAATATACTTATCAAAGGAGATGGTGTTTACTCTTTTCACAACTACATTCACAGAGAAAGAGTTAAGCATGTCGAAGACACTATATTTGGGATATTTGCTGCTTACCTGTGTAACTTTCTTTTTCATTTATTACTACTGAATATTGTCTTTTCTAAATTCTTACTCATACAATCTAATGTCCAAGTTTTTTTTGCTGTCAATAAAGAATTAAATAAAAGTCATGTATTATAGCATGTTTAATTAATCGCTTGTGTATTTTTAACTCATACTTTCATTTGTCTTGATAGACACGAGATGGCTAAGTGTAAAGTTCATATTCTGGCCAATTAATAAAACTATTACATTTTAGTGCATTTAATTGAAGGTTAATTAACTGATTCAAAATATGTATTTCAGAATTCGGCTAATTCTGACGGTAAGACAGACCTCAACACATCGGAAATCCCAAATCTAGCTAATCCGAAACAAGAAGAGTTCCTTGATGCTCTACGTGGTAGTATCGAATTTTTCGTAAATCGCTTGCAGAGCAATAGTCAAAGAGGACGTAACATTTCAAGTGACACAACAGTTCAAACATTGTTTTTAACACTTAATAAAATGCATCCACAATTAATGGACTACAAACACTACATGGAGGAACGCCGAGGTGAATGTTATAATATATTCAAATTTTCCATTTGTGTTTGGTAACCCATTGCAATGGATATTATGTTTGTAACCGAAATTAGTTTATAAATAACCGTACATGATTAGTATTATTTATTTTGACACAAAAATTGGTGCAAAAGGTAACCAAAATATATATACCCCACACAAATAATTTAATTTATGTACAGACTGGAATACTGTCCTGGTCCCCAAAACGAAGGGGTTGGTCATCTCATAGTGCTACTCCCCGAATTTTTAACTCAGAGGTTTAATCGGCAAGGAGTGAAGAAACGTCAGGAGATGCGATCCCATAGTACCCAATGGCCAAGGATAGGTTTATACTCCATTTATTCCCTTAGTATCCTGGAGCTCACATGCCCCATTAGTTTGGAATCAGGGTTTTCAAACTCCCCTAGGTTAATTATCCGTACCCAGCAACTCGGTTTCAGCGACGGACATTTGCTTCTCGTCCTCTCAATGTCGTAAACAGCACTACCGCAAGGAGTCAATGAATAGGACTTCACTGGAAACGGCTATATGAAAGCATTTCGAACGAGAGAGCGGGCTCTCCTCACCCTCGGCTGTACCAAGGGATTTGAGGGCACATAATAAATGAGGAAGATATGACCACAGTCATTTAAAAAATATTTTAGGATCAGATGGATGTAGTTATAGACCCAAGTCACTACATTTCTGACCTCCACATCGAGGGATTATTAACGACAGTCGGGATAAATATGATATTAATGACAGCAAAAAGTCAATATAGTAGTTAAAGTTCAAAATCAATAAATTAAAGGCATGGAAAGTAAAACCCATTATTAAAACTAAAGATCTAGGGGAGCCCAATATCACTCAGAGATCTGCCATAAGTAAACAATGCTTCAGAAAAGTCTGTTATCAAGTGCTTGCAGTTTGCGCACATTTTCTATATTCAATACCATGTCTCCTATATGTAAAATGATGTAGTTTGAACTGATACATAGTATACTTACTATTTCGCAATGAATGGGACTTACACTGGTGACACAAGTCACCAAAATCTAAACAAAATCACTGAAACCCTATTTCACTTGCGTTAGCTAGGAATTCATTAGGATTAGTGAAAGTTCGAAGATAAATGGACAATCAACTAACTAACCTAATTCACTTCTTGCAGTTACACATGTCATTCACACCAATCATTCCGACAAAAAACATACTAGTTCCCATCAAATTTCTTTGATAACATACTGAAGGTAATAAAATGTCATCGTTGATCATCCAGTCAATCCTCTATCATCCAACATTTACTTTATACAAAAAAGATTTTTTATCAACACAACAGCTTTTATTTTTAGCCTATTTTGAGAAAATGCAAGACAAGCTTAACCAGATTCGGGAAGCTCGTGAGGCTTTGGATGCATTAAGACATGATCACGCTGTTCGCAAACAAATAGAAGAGCAAGAAGCAACTCGTATGCGTCAGTTACAGATAATGCAGAAATTGGAAGCTATGCGACAACAGAAAAGAGTAGGTTTGACATGTTTACATATCGTATCATTGTACCATTTCTAAAATATTTTCCCCAGGTATTTATCTATGAAACATTAACAATTTCTAGATAACTAACATATATCATATCAAATAATAAGACAGTAATGTCGTACTTCTTTAAGATTATAGTTCTGTGAAATAAGCTCTCCTTTTTGACTACGATTAATTTGTTGGACTTGTCTACCAACATCCAGTCAACCTCAGAAATATCAATTGATATGAAATGGCTGAAGTCCTTGTTATAACTCAGTATGTGACAACTAACAATAAATTCCACGAAATCCTGTCGCACTAATAATTCTATTCTTAACCAGTTCTCTTTAGTAACAAATACCAAAAAAACAGCTTTAAAACATACACAGATATATACTGGTCAGATTTCCGATCTTCAGAAATTTACACATATAACTATTCAATTAACTAGCTGCCTTGTTATAATTTATGTAGTTTGATTGAGGTCTAATACAAAGAAAAATGAGCAATCATTGTAATATGAGAGCGTATCTGGCGCGACTAAATAGATCGAATGACTAATACATGGTACTTCAACGATAATAGCTTCACGCTAGTAAAAAGCGAGCTCTTTGCCTTAAGCAAAGACAGTAAAACGAGTAATATCACAGTATGTATAGTATTATACGTGATTTTACAATCAGCAGTATTCTATGTGGACCATATGGCATTTTCACGTTGCAAGATTCACAATATTAATTATGCCATTGCTAACTGCTTATAATAATACTGACTTGCATCAACCATATCCATACCTTACTTCATCGGTTTAGAATTTCAGTGACAGCCTCTAAAGATATATGCATTTTGTTGATTTATCAACTCTTAAACTTGTTCAGCGTACAGGAAGTTGTAACAAACACTAAGTGGTGTTTACCATGTCTACTTATTCTCTGATTTACATTGAATGTGCTTCTTATCTAGCGTTGTACCTTTAATATCAATTAGAATAGACTACTACCAGGATTTTTTTTCAAAATCTTTACGAAAATCAATCTCTTTAAATTTTTGTAAAAATCCTGAAATAATGTACTTTCGATTTACACCAGCTTGAAGCAGACCCATGTGGTTTTGCACTTCTAGTGTTATTATATTTCGTAATATACGAGCCTTCTAACCATTTTATTTACTTATATAACGAGATCTTTTCTAGTAGTTAACAAATGATCTACTCAAATACTAGAAAGTTTATCTGCCATTCATAGATTTTTACCAATGAGACCTAAGGAATATTTCTATGGACATCAGTGGCTACCAGCCTATTTTGTACATGGGTTTGGAGGTAGCATTTTTAACTCCTAGTAATAGCAAACTGATGTCCACGAACTCGCATTTATTTTGATAACTCAAACTTATTTTACACATTCTAATATGCTTTATACTTCGGCTCACGATAGTGTTAGTTGAACTTATCAGCCTGCTTTTTGTCATAGCTATTTGTCTCCACTTGCTTTTAAGTGCCTCTGATTCTTTTCATATTTTAATTAAAGCCTGTCAAATATTAAAATTTTCACATAGGACACTTTGGAATACAAACTACGTATGACACTAAAACAAAATATGCAGTACCAACAAGAATACGGAATACCACAGCAGTCCTTCCCGTACAGTGTCGAATCATTTCCTAGTGTACCAACTGCTGCACCTGGAGAAGGTTATCCAACCAATTATGCTTTGCCTTATATATCTGGAATTAATTACGCATCATTTCCACCTGTTCCGAACGGTTACCTACCAAGAGACAATAGGGTTTATGCCACACAATTTCCAGATCCGAATTCAATTGTCCCCACTCAAAGTGGTGCTAGTATACCTAGTTATAACATGTCTTACACACCACAATTTAGTTCATATGTTCCTGATCCAGTTGGCCATAATATCCAACCCCATCGTTCGTTCTCTCAAGGAAACCAAAATCCAGTTCCGCCTGGCTCATTTTCGATGCAAAGTACGTACCCTCTACATATCCTTTCACAAATAGATTGTGACCATTGATATATTTCCTCACCTAAGATTGATATAATAAATAGTACAGAATATATCTCGTTGATAATTGGTTTGGATGTTTAGTTAATCCAATATATTTTAGCTCAGTTGCTCCATATTATATGTATGCAGTCGCTTGTTATGCATATATGGACAACAGATATCGTGATGATCCTATTGTCACTTTAGAATGTAAGTTCAGCGGAGTCCATTTTGCTACAAATATATTTCCATGGTACGGGGCTTTGCTCCGACACGTATTGTATAATGATATTTATTAGTAATGGTAATTTAACTTTATTCAACCCACAATGGATAATTATGACCACGTTTTTCCTTCGAGATTCTAATAGGGCTCAGCAAATCCTTATCTGGTATGCAAGGACAATTTTTGATTGCTTCACTTGCAGCCAAGTTGTCCATCAAGGAGTTTCGGTCAATTAAGTTTATACTGTATCAAAGACGCTAACATCGTAATCGCCGTAAAGACTGTCTCATTGAGTTGTCGATGTTTTATTAAAATGATTTATCTTCCTCCTTTCCAACAACATTCATACCTCCACACATAATAACTATACTCCTGATTAGTCCTCTTTATTGGACGTAACCACTTCTCTAGTTAAGATTAGACTACTACATGTAGGTTAGTTATACCTAACCCAACTCAGCTTCATCTAACTGGAATCTTTTTATTTTCTGCCTAGGTATACAAGCATCTTTGCCAACTTATACAAGACAGGATGATTCAAAAGGATACCCTGGGAATCAAACTTATCCATCTAGCCAACATGTAATGGACGAAAAGAATGTACCTAGGTACACACAGGTTGTGACCCATCCAAGTGATGCACCTAACAACTATACTGAGCCGGGTGCTGTGGAGGCTCAGTTGATATCTTTCGATTAAACGAAGTTGATTTTCTTTATTCTATGAAGCGAATTATTCGTGATATTTCCCCTGTAATTAAATATTGTTGACGTTAGCTAGCCGTTATTAGTTTGGTCTCTTTCGTTGTTTTGCCAAATCTGACGCTTATGTTGCAAGCATAACATTTGTGATAGCGTGATTGAATATGCTATGTTAACTCATTATTATGTCAATCTCTTAATATATGTCAACTGGGAGTGAATGATGCGGCCACATTTTGATCAAAGGCCAAATAAGTAAAAAGCTGATATGCCCTTAAAATATTCATGTTTCCAATCCACTTTGATTTCCTCGAAAATTTGGAATAATATTAGATGTTAATCATAATAGTGAAGTTTCTTACTCTACCATATTAAATTTGTTATTCCTTTTAATTGAATAAATCCCATCCAAAAGCTAGTCGTTTTGAATGATCTGGAAATAAAATGCCAATAAAATCGTGTCAAAAATTATATCTATCCTGGGAAGTAAAATATGCTTAAGGCCACTGCTAGTTGCCCATATTTTGCAAATAACGTTGAGTGACCAATACATTATAATCAGGCATAAACTTGAGTCCTGTCTGCTTACACGGGGTTCACTGAACAGTTAGTTACTTTTTTGTCCATAAATTTAGTCTGATCATCTTATTCGACACAAGTAATGGGTTTTCTGTGGATAGTTGTATAACCAGTTGTCCAGATGTCATCGACCAAAAATGTTCAATAAGTGCATCTTGTCGTTTTAGTCATATGGTAAATTACTACTGTATAATTCTTACACAAACGGATGTACATTTACTATCTGCATTTTAAGAATTTTATTGTTACACATCGCGTCGTTCAGTAGTTACGGATTTAGATGAGCTCACTTCGCATATCAATGCTCGAACAATGTAATGTGCGGACAACATTCTCACCACAACAACTGCACAACGTAAACCTAAGAATCCATCGAAATATACTGCATAGAAAATAGGTCTTGATTTCCGCATATACAGGATAAAGGTTTCGCATTAATGATCGTAGCATTCACTTCACAATAACATATTTCAAATTTGCGGTTATAGATGGGTTTTTGCTTTGGAAAGCTTGACCTTGTGCGTTTATTAGCCGAAAATGTTCTCTTAAGTGAGCAGGTCGAATTTAATGTTTCATAGCTAGTATCTTATCACATGATCTTAAATATAAATATACGTATATACGTCTAAATCCCTCACTCTCATAATTAATGTTTGGATATTGATGTGGCATACAATAAACAATATTGAATAGCTATCATTATCCCTTACCATGCATGCAAACCGTACCAGAAAAAAATCGATCCAGTGAGATAGTAAGTGTATTTTCAAAAAATTAATTTAACAAAAAATGCAGTCAGTTCATTAGCTTCATAAACATACAAAAGGGTATACAAGTCCTAATGGAATTCATTATTTTTTATACAACTTCGTAAGTCACTACAATTTCTCGTTCACTGTTTGAGCAACACTAAAGTTAGTTTGTAGCTTTACATACTACCTTCCATGGTGTGAAAAACCGAAAAGTTGCAAGTACCCTCAAAACTGTAACAGGACCCGGGATCATCTTGTTCATGATCGAATCTCTCTTTCTCACCTTTTAATATTTTTCCTACCCCCACAACTAACCCTCATTACGTATTTTTATCAACATGAGACACCAATGCTTACTATTCAAGTCCACTCAATACAATTTCTAGTCTCTTGAAACCGCGCTCTAAACTACATGTTGGAGCTTTAAATGTTCGAACCTTGTGTCAGATAGGACAGTAGGTCATGGCCGTGTTTCACAACCACAAAGTAGAACAGAGAGAACTGCTGTGCAGTAATTTCGTTTCTTCGGTCAGAAGACAGACATCTCGCCTACTCAACAGGTGACGCAAGTCGAAAAAAGCCAATCGAGCCTTCTGAATCCGTGCCAAGATTTCGTCAGACACTAGATCATCAGTATTGATGAGACTCTCAGGATAAGTGTAACGGTCAATGCGTTTGACTATTTCACTCACTATCATTAATTCAGGCCGTCGGTCACTGGCTACCATGGGACTGCATCTCCTTACGATGCTCTACTGCCTTGTGGACTAGGCCTTTAGGTCAGAGGCTCCAGGTGTGGCCCCCTAAGACGACCACCTGCTTCGGTCTGGGCGCCCGGGCAATATTATAGCCCTCACACAATTAAGTGAAATGACATTTTTGGTGGCGCGTGTATATCAGTCAGTCAGCTATAACGTAGGACCAGACAAACATATGCATCGGTCCAAGTTGCCATACCTCACTCGTTAGCACAACAAGATGAACACCGGATTCATAGAAATAGTTAATTTAGTGGTGGTAGCATATAAAAGAAAGGTTGTATATAAAGATGTAGTATAGAAAGGAAGAACGTTATGAAGCAATTGTAATCTCACGGTTTAAGGGAAGATAATGATTGTATAGACCTACGCCATTGTGATCGATGCACAGTCATGTCACCTAGAGTCTCCAACCATTGGTCACGATAGTCACGCGGACCCCAACCAAGTAGTCTGCATCTGCCAACATGGCTCACACTAGAAGTTAGTGACTTCATGCTCTGATGCCACGTTTTGGTTTGGCTGCCCCTAACTTTCTTCTAACCATCCCCTACACTAGTCAGCATAGCGCGTCGTGGTAATCGGTGTTCAGGCATACGTAACACGTGGCCCAACCATTTCAGTTGGTTAAGATCACAAACCTCATCAACTGATTTGCTATCATTCCTTAATACCCTGTGTCTAACCTCACTATTACTTACTCGGTGATCCCAGAAGATGCGAGCAATATCTCTAAGGCATCTGTGGTCAAATACTAGTAACTTACGAGTATCTTCTACTCTTAATGGCCATGTTTCACAGCCGTAAAGTAGAACAGAATGAACTGCTGCACAGTATACTCGTCCCTTAATTGATAGACGGATATCTCGTCTTCGCCATAGGTGGCGTAAGTTGGCAAAAGCCAAACGAGCTTTTTGATTCCGTGCTGAGATTTCGTCAGATACCAACCCATTAGGGCTGATCAGACTTCCAAGATCAGTCAGTCAGTTACAACGTAGAACTTCGTACGTACATCAGTTCGAGTTGCCATACCACATTAGCACAGAGATGAAGTTGTCCATTCAAATCCCATAGTGGTAGAAGTAGTAAGAGTATAAGTATTATGTGAAAGATAAGGGTTTGAAGATGTTATTGAAGGAGTATAATACGGTGAAATAAATTTGGAAAGAGAAAAAAGATAGGGACATGAAGAATTCAGAAGATTAGAATTTGGCAGAAAACAAAGAGTGGATACACCTTCGCCATTGCAAACGATTTTGAGCCATGTCATTCAAGGTCTCTATCCATCGGTTGCTATCATCTCGCGAATCCCAACCAGGTAGTCTACACCTACCAACACGGCCCAGTCCACTTGTCAGCGACTTCATGGATTTATGCCATGTTTTGGTCTGGCCGCCCCTAGCTTTCTTCCAACCTGCTCCTACACCATAAAGCATTGCACGTCGGGGCAGTCGGTGGTTGGGCATACGTAACACATGTCCCAGCCATCTCAACTGATGAAGTTTCACTACTTCATCAATCGATTTGCCATCCTTACCTAGTACCCGTTTCCTAACATCTGCATTACTTACCCGGTGGTCCCAGGATATACGAGCAATGCGTCGAAGACACCTATGATCGAACACTAGTAGCCTACGAATATCCTCTACTCTTGTCGGCCATGTTTCACTGCCATAAAGTAGGACGGAACGGACTGCTGCACAGTAAACCCGTCCTTTTGTTGCTAGACGGATATCTCGCCTACGCCATAAATGGCGCAAGTTGGCGAAAGCTAGACGAGCCTTCTGTATCCGTACTGAGATTTCGTCACACACCAGACCACAAGGGCTGATGAGACTCCCAAGATAAGTGAAGCTGCCAACACGCTCAACTACTTCACTCCCTATCATTAGTTCAGGTGTCGATGCAACCCAATCCTGAAGTAATATTTTGCACTTCGAGGGAGAGAATCGCATCCCGAACATGCCTGCATTGTTGCTTATAGTAGTCAGAAGACTTCATTTTGTCAGCGTCTTCACCGAATAAAACTATGTCGTCGGCGTATTCTAAGTCAATAAGTGAGCCTCCCGGTAAAAGTTCAACTCCTGGAGATTGAGATGATGAAAGTGATATCTCTAAAAGCATATCAACGACAAAGTTAAACAAGAATGGGGAGAGTGGACAGCCCTGACGAACACCACTTGAGGTAACCAATTCTGATGACAGTTCGCCATAGGCTCTAACTCGACCGGTTGTGTTCGAGTAGAGAGCCTTTATGAGGTTAATGTACTTCTTTGGTACTCCTTTCACTGACAAACACTGCCATAGAACCTCACGATCAACGGAGTCAAATGCCGCCTTAAGGTCAAGAAATACTACGATTGTGGGACGTCTGAATGTATGTCTATGTTCTAGGATCTGACGTAGAGTGAATATCTGGTCTATGCAACCACGTCCAGGTCAAAAACCAGCCTGGTTTTCTCTAGTCTGCTCTTCACGAGCTTTGGTTAGGCGCCTAAGTATTATTGAAGCTAATATTTTAGACACTATATTAGTCAAACTGATCCCTCTGTGATTGTCACAGGAGGACTTTTGTCCTTTCTTATAGACTGGCACAATCAGTGATTGGGACCAGTCAGATGGAATTACGTCCAGTTCCCAGATTCTACCTAAGACCTCAGTCAATCTCGTTGCTAGTACTGGACCACCATCCTTAAAAATCTCAGGGGTAATCCTGTCAGGGCCTGCGGCTCTCCCTCGCTTTAGATTTCCTATAGCTTTTTCAACCTCGTAGAGAGTTGGAGGACTTACATCAATTTGCCATTCAGGACGACTGGGGATCGCGGGTAACTGAAGTGTGGCTGAAGGCCAGTTGAACTGATCCCTAAAGTGTTCTGCCCATCGATCCAATTTCCTGGATTGAAAATGAATGATATGACCATCTTTGTCTGAGATAGTTTCGCTAATAGTTGGGTTCCTAATGCCAGTTTCTTTAATAAGTCTGAATAGTTGTCTGCTGTTACCTATTGCCGCTGCCTTTTCCATCTCTCTTGCTTTCACTACCCACCACTGTTCAAGATCATTGCGTAGGCTTCTTATTAGCCTGCGCTTAAGCTGACTCCGCTCTTCGTTATGTTCAGAGCCAGGTGGGATGAGTTTACGAGCATCTATCAGTGCGGTAGATGCTGCCGAGATCCATTGTTTCTCCCTGACCTTATGGCTTACCTTACTAGCGGATATCACTGCTGTTTCCACAGCTTTTCGGATGTCATTCCACGCTGCTTCGGGGTGGGCACAACTTACATGTCTGTCTAACTGTTTTTCCAGTTGTTCCTGAAATATATTCTTAGCTTGCTTATCGTTAAGTAGAACCCTTAGAGGCTTCCCTGCAGCGTCTTTCCTACGTCCAGTAAGACGCAGACAGATACGTGCTCGCACTAGAGCATGATCTGAGTCTAAGCATGTGCTCCAGAATGAGCGACAGTCTTCTATCGAGCCCCTCCATCGGTGGCTGACAGCGATGTGATCTAATTGGGTCCAACGTTGGGACGAATTCGGGGGTCGCCATGTCAAAAGATGTTTTTCCTTATGCTTAAAGTTAGTATTTGCAAGAAATAGGCGGTTATCTGAGCATTGCTGCAACAGACGGTCGCCATTATCTGTTCTTTTAGCAACGACACCATAAGATCCACCCAAGTGTCTTTCCCTTTCACTTAGTTTACCTACTTGAGCATTAAAGTCACCTGCCACTATTACTACATCAGAACGCCTAGCTTTTCGAAGAAGGTCAGAAAGTTTCCTGTAAAACTCATCTTTTATATCGTCTGAGCTGCAGTTAGTGGGAGAGTAGGCAGAGACGACGAAGAGGCAACGACCAGCCTATCCTTCTCTTCCTCTTCCCCCCTCTCTTCCTGTTCCCCCTCTGGCGAAGCACATAGTAGATGATGGT
>NC_031502.1:25392368-25410953 GCF_000237925.1 Schistosoma mansoni | reverse complement strand
GTAAGATTCTAAAGTCCTAGCTAAGAAAGCTGTGTCCCTTATTGGGTACAATGTCGGACATTAAAAAGTTCCTATATGTAGTTTAGAGCGTGGTTTCAGGAGACCAGGAATAACGTTCCGTGTACTTGAATTGTTTGCCCTAGCGGTGCGAGGTGATAAAAGGATGTGGGAAGGGTTAGTCGTGGAGATAAGAGAGTTATTAGGTGTAGGAAGGATTTGAAAGTGACCAACTTGGTCTCGTGTGTTGTTACGGGTATGAGGGCTAATATCACTTCCCGGCTGCCCATACCGTGGAAGGGTATTTCTTGACGAACCTGATAAAGAAGTTGGATTAGTGTTGGTCATAACGACCTGGGAGCGTGACCGCAGTGCCCGAGGGACAGCTGCTTGAGGCCGGTCACGCACGGCCTTTTTGAGGGGGATTTTTGAAGTGTTAGCTCCGTTCTTCAAAGGACCTTACCGCCGGGGACAGAAATCCGTGGGATAAGGCGAGGTGTGCATTTTTAGGGTCGACCTTTTCTAACCCCACCCCTCCTTGTGGGAAGGCAGCATCATTGTCATGCTGGTTGTCTGAAGGGAACACCTTACTGCCGTCACACCTCTGTACAGTCGGCAGTACGACTTCGCCTTCGGACCTTGGGTTTGCTGCTTTTAGTCTCACCGCTCTTCAACCGACCTGTCTGGCATGGTAGGACCTCGAGGAACGATTGTTTCAGCCAGTATAGCTCGATTGCTTCATCACGATAGGCAAGCCCGACCACCATGTCAAGGTAGCAGCAACGGTCGGGAGACTTCCAAGATAAGTGCTGGTTACCTGAGGGAAACACCTTACTGCCGTCATACCTCTGTACAGTCAGCAATACGACTTCGACCTCGGACCTTGGGTTTGCTGCTGTTAGTCTAGGCACTCTTAGACTGATCTGTCTGGTATGGTAGGACCTTGAGGAACGATTGTTCCAGTCAGTATAGCGGGACGGGTTCATCACGATAGGCAATTGCGACTACCCTGTCAAAGTAGCAATAACGGTCGGGATAGTTGTATCGTTGACTGAATATTATACGCGCAACAATAGGTTAACTAGATTCAGAGTATTGAAGTAAACGTACTAAATACATCTAAAATACTGATTACCATCAAACTATACAAATTTATTGAGAAAACTGATGATAAGCAGACTATACACAGTAAACTATATCACTACCTCATTACATAATTATAAACAGGGCTTAATGACCTGGGGATTCACTGCTTTTAACATCATTATGGGGGTTCAACTCCGCCAATTGTACTTCTAGGGCTTCTTCCGGTCCCAAGCCCAGGTAGTGGAGCAGGGTAAGCCATGGGATCAACAACCCCATTTCGTAGAAAGCGTTGCTACAAGACGCTAACTAGCAAAAAATCCACTTAAAATTTGCCCTGGGAGTTGAAGGACTTCCGTCTAGAAGAATTATGACGTCGAGTAGGGGATGCCGAGATTTTTCAGAAACCACAACCCTGATGCCCTTTTTGTGACAACCAGAACAACAATCAATATAGGTACGAGGAATGTCCAGACAATGTGGGAGACTGTGAAGATCAGTCAAATGGCTGAACAAATAAGCCCACGACACAATAGGTCGTAGAATCCTGGTTAGCGGCCTAGGCTCCACTAGGAGTAACAGATATAAGTGTGTAAGTATCTCCTAGTAATTTATCAACATACGAGAAACACTCCAGCAAATGAAGGTTTTCAAATAGATGAGTACCATAGTTTCATGATAAATAATACTTGGCTGCAGAGAATACAAATTCTGCTTTTGTCAAGTGAATTATCAATTCTCCAATGTACAAGACGGACTATTAACAAAATTCTGTAAATGGTTTCCTATCTGTTACATAACTGTGTGATTAATCTTAAATCAGAGCGAAAAAACTTTATTCATACATTTGAATAAATACTCATATCACTTTAGTCCATTTTGGTCTCCATCATTCGATGCTTCATCATCATCTTCCTCATCCCCGTCATCTTCGTCTTCATCGTCCTCATCACCAGAAACTTCACGATTCGCTTTTTCTAATTCATCCATTTGGCGTTGTAAGTCCGCGTCATCTGTATCTGAAACAACTCGAGCCTGAAAAATAAAATAATTTTGTCAACAGTAACGTCACGCATAGTATGACATTATTAAAATCTGAAACGACCGCCTCATACTTTGAGCTGTATCAAGATTTACTTAATAGCAATTACAAGGTAAACTGTTTGCAAAAGTTCATACGCTCTCAATCAGTAGTAGTAACTAGTAAGAGTATCGACCTTTTTAATCCCTATTACTATACAGCCAGTAGGGATATGCAACAAATAAATTAATTTTACTCCAAAAGAGCTAACGGGACTTACAGCCTGTTGAATTTTGAATGAACCACCTTGACTTTCAATCGATTTCTTGATGACATCTAACACTTCATTTAGCTGTTCTAAGCCAGCAGCTCGATCCATTGTTTGTGTGGTCAGTACATAAAGTGGTGGTGCAATCAGATTGATCTAAAAATAATTGTAAAAAGAATGAACACTGATGTTGCCGAGTACACCAAAATAGACTGTGTTGGAAAACGTTTGAACTGTTCAGGTGACTCTATAATCTGTAACATGCCACAGGTCACAACTTCTCTGCAGTAGCTTCAGAATGATATCAAAGTACTCTAGGGCTCAGTGCCAAGGATTCAGAACAAACATCAACAATTATTATTTCAGCTAATAAGGAACATCTTTATGAGATAATACTATCCCAATCTCTCTGTATGAATAAAAGAATAGAAGATAAAATATTATCCAACAAACAAAGAAATCACATTTTAAAGACTCATGGATAAATCAAATGTGATCGTTATGCTTTGAAATGAAGTCTCAATCATTCATCAAATGAGATGTATTCTAACACACTTGAACAAGACTTTCCCAAGATATACCCGGAATTCCACAAACATGATTTATACATAACACCGGAAAAATAATTATTAAGGCTCAGTAGCTTATTGTGACTTGAAGGAGAGTTCAGACACTAGGTTTGTTCGCATGTCAATGATACATTACTTGTCCAGCTACTAATTCTCTTCCATTTAGGCTATAGACTGCAATTCATGTATGAACAGATAGTTGCTTATTGATACCTGGCTTTGAATATAGTAGGTTACTTGGTCAAATAGACTGGGTTTTAGGAATCATATTTATATTTTTATATTCATTTCTAAAGTTAACAAAGGATTTCTCAGACGGTTGATTTTTCGTATTTTTTAAATGGTGGAACAGTCTAGTTACCATATTTTTTTGACGTCGCATAATTTTGCACACCTTTAGTACAGTTAGGAGCGTTGAGTAAAAAAGCTTAAATTAACAGTTACCTCCGTTAGTTGAGTTCTCATTCGAAACAGAACGCAATATACATATCCACATTTGTGTACTAGGTTGTCGATGAAAAACAACTCGTCAAACACAGGAAGGTGGACTTTTAAGCACAGTCCTATAATAGAAAGCACACTTCAACTCGAAAAGACCAAAATATTATTTAAATGAACCGTACATTTGTTAAGAATATCTGCTTTATTTCTTAGATGAGTACTTACTATGAAGGAACTTTCATTAGTACGTTTATTCTTATGTTGGAAAGCGTTGTAAGTAGTGGGAGTATTCAAAATCAGCTGAACCAACCCTACTTATGTAACTAACAATTGTGTTTCTTAAAGGCTTGATATCTTTATTTCTGTAACTTCAGTGGTGAAACTAGCTTCTTTCGGTCATGTCTGAAGAAACAATTCTCAGAGCATATTGTATAGTATCATGGTTTCCAGCTCCGAAACTAAATAGTAGCTTTGAATATCTATGCATACTGACCACTTCAGAAGATATGCTTGCAATCAATTAAAATACACATCACTTACTGATATACATTGTATACTATCCTTCAAATTCAAACAATAAACAAAAATTCGAAACAAATCAACGCGTTAAGCGAAGTTTCCTGATCTTTCTAGTTCCACATCAGCAGTTGATGTCTTTGTTATTCCAATTTATATTTAACCACAAAGGAATGAATTCCTAGAGCTATCGGATACACCACAAATAATCAATAATATTGCCTTATCTTTGTATAAAGTGATCCAACATTTATTGTAACCCTACTAACATCTGAACGACTTTAAGAGTTAAATAAAAACTAGATTAATAAAACTAGCTCACCCGGATTGGGAGAGAATCTGAATTGAGTTCCAGTCCAGACCGAAGTGCACTTTTAACAGCATCAATACCATCATAAGTGAAACACGAAACCTCAAAGTCAGCACGAATTTTTACTGCTTTTGGTGTTAATCGATGTCTGATATCGGTGAGAAGCATTTCTTTTGTTGCCTGATCTATGTCACATTCATCAAGAATTTCTGGTGAACTATAAAGTCATAAGTTGTTTACAATACGTGAATTTAATAGAATAATCAATAAAAATGACTTTTAGAACTGAAATTAATAGATTAGCTTAAAACGATAACCGAATCTTTTGAAATTAGTTTTAAAGCAAAAAAATGAGTTTCAATATATATTTAGCTGGCTTGGTCATTGTTGAATATATCTTGGTATAATAGGCCATCATTAATCGCCGGACCTTTTAGTATTTTTGGCTGATAGGTTCTTATTGTCAGCATATCCGTATTGAGCTTGTACTGCTAATCGACTTAAACATCTTTGCGATTACATTTGCCAACAGTATGGTATTAAGTCACGACACGAGGTGTTATTAGATAAGGTTAATTTTCTAAACAAATTTGTCCTCCACTCAAACAATCAGACAAACAGAACGGATGATGTATGAACGAATGTTTGTCAGAAGTTCACAGAACATCTGAAGGATCTTTACCGAAATATCTGTGGCCGAGTCAGCCCCCATTGTCAACTCCTTTCTAAACTAGCTAATATCAAGCGGCGTTAGTCAAGGAAAACCAAACTTGTCATTCTTGTGAACCTTAATCATAAGAGTACTTCTTCGTTTGACTTCCCGAAGATTTGTCTCTTACTAGGCGATTCATTCATCAACTGGAAGCACACAAAAGACATTTTCCTTTTGGGCGAGGACGCTGACAAAATGTAGAGTTCTGCAAACATCGTGAGTTACGTTCTCGCACTCCTTACCCCTAGTGGAGCATAGGCTGCCGACCAGGATTCCACAACTTACTCTGTCTTGGGCTCTTCTACCCAGTTTTTCCCAAGTACTATTCATTCTTTTGATGTCTGCCTCCGATTCTCGGCACAATGTGTTCTTTGATCTGCCTCTTCGCCTTTCACTTTGAGCATTCCGAGTTGAGGCTTGCCTCGTGATGTAGTTTGATTTCCCTAATGTGTGTCCTATCCACCCCCAGAGTCTTTTCCTAATCCTCTCTTCGGTTGAAAGCTGGTTTGTTCTCTGTCACAGTAGGTTATTGCTGGTGGTCTCCGGCCAATGGATCTGAAGTATCGTGCGTAAACATCTGTTTATGAATACCTTTACCTTTTCGATGATGGTTTGTTATGTCCCGATAACAAGGGTGAATGGTAACTTTGGCATCCATTTATGGACCAGTATTATGCAAATATTTTTATTGTATAATCGCTAAATAACTAAACTATTCATATTCATGTTCCCCTTATTATAAGCTTTATTTTGACCTATAGACTATTATTGTACGATTTACCATTCTTGAGTTATCCCTAGTCTATTAATTGCTGCCTCCCACATTCACAACCACATTTGGCTAAATATTGTACAAATGTTATTTTCTATTTTATTGTGACGATGTGGTCAGTCTGTTTGGTATATAAACTCAGTATGTTTGAAATATAAGGATTCATACTGCAGAGGCTGTTATTGGTGTTTCTGGACTGAACTGGCTTGGCTAGGCAGAAGCAGGACCGATAAGCACTCTAGACTGCTCGTACGGTTTTCGTGTGTCACTGTTCCAACCGATGATTCGCTGCTCTCTGATCGGTGGTCTTATCACGTCATACATTAACAAGGCATCCACTCGGCCACAAGTTATAACATAGTTGTAGTAGTTCTCCAAGTTTCAGACCCGTGCAATAGAGCTGTCTTGACGTTCGTATTGAAGATTATGACTTTGGTCTCGAGTGATGGTTGTTTTGAGTTCCAGGTGCTCTTCAGTTGTAAGGATGTTGACCCTTGTTTTGCCAATACGTGTCCTCGCAAATTCATTAGATTCCTCTTTTTTCTCAATGATACTCCCCAGGTACGTGAAGGCCCCCACCTCTTCCTCAGCTTCTCCATCAAGTGTGATTCGGTTGTTGCTCGCTGTGCTATATTTTCGGATCTTACTTTTTCCGTCGTAAATGTTTAGACATACTACTGTAGAGACGGCTGCTGCCACACCGGCTATCTTGGTCTGCATTTTTTGCTGTGTAAGAGATAGGAGAGCTAGGTCATCTGTGAAGTTCAAATCGTCTATCTGCATCCAAGCTGGCAATTGTATTCCATGCTTACCCTGAGATTTAAACGTCTTCATAATCCGGTCAAGCACTATAGGAGAACCTTAAGTAATTTTCTCTCACACTGTATCTGAGAAAATTGTCACCACCATATGAGATTTTCACTATGGACTACACTGCAAAGTCCTGTATGGATAACAGCCTACAGATGCAGTTCTAGTAAAGACGGGTGTTAGACAAGGTTGCTTACTCTCACCATTTTTGGTGGTTTTGTTTACGTTGTCTGTCTTATTATTAAATTAAGAACAACAGTAGTATTTCCGAAATCTAGTTTGCTCTCGTCTAAAATGACTCGTAATCAGCATATTGTTCAGAAGATAAAAGCCAAAAGTGATTCGGTTATCATGCCAAAAACTGCTTAGCTTAATCTCCTAAGTATTAACAACCCAAATTAACGATCATCTCGATTCATCTGCTGACTTTAGAGACAAACTTGTGTAACAATTACATATAAGGACTGATTGTATAAGAGTACTGACATGTTGACGACTAGCGTCTAAAATGTAGACATTTTGAGAGAGCGAAACTAATATACCCATCTAACCTGTATGTTTCACAACCACCAGAAAAATGGTGGAAAGGAATAATGTCTACTCAATTAATGCATGATATTAAGTTACAGAGATCTGCACTAATGCGATCATTTATGGTTATACACTTTTAACTTTATTAAGACCTAACGCCGAACATTTTATTTAAAACAGATCAGGTTCATTGTGAATATCATGGCAACGTTATTTTAGTCAGCAAGCTTCGACGTAGGACCAGGCACATATATGCATCGGTCCAAGTTGCTACACCTCATTAGCACAACAAGACGAACACTAAATTCATAGAAGTAGTTACTTCAATCGTAGTAATATATTAAAGAAAGATTGTGTATAAGGATATAATAGAGGAAGAAAGAATTAGTTCATAGGAAAAAAGGTATAAAGCAATTTTAATCTCACGGTTTAAGGGAAGACAAAGGGTGTATACACCGACGCTATTATGGTCGATTCTGAGCCATGTCACCCAGAGTCTTCAACCATTGGTTACGATAGTCGCGCGGACCTCAACCAAATTATCTGCTGATCAGACTTCCAAGATAAGCGAAGTTGTCGACACGTTCGACTACTTCACTCCCTATCCTTAGTTCAGGTGTTGACGCAGGCCAGTTCTGAAGTAACAACTTGCACTTAGAGAGGGAGAAACGCATCCCAAATATCCTGGCATTGTTGGTCAGTGCTACCAAGAATCTGCACTTTATCAGCGTCTTCACCAAACAGTACTATGTCATCTATGTTTTCTAAGTCGATGGGTAAGTGGACCTCCTGGTAGGAGATCAATTCCTGAAAATTCAGTCGACGAGAACGTTATTCCCAGAAGTAGGTCTACGATGAAATTAAACAGAAATGGAGATGGTGGACAGTCTTGATGAACTCCACGTGAGGTTGTAAAATCGGATGACAGTTCTCCACAAGCTGAGTCGACTAGTAGTGTTCGAGTAAAGAGCCTTCACAAGGTTTATGTACTTCTGAGGTACACCTTCCAATGACGGACACTGCCACAGAATCTCTCGGTCTACAGAGCCAAATGCTGCTTCAAGTCAAGAAAAACTATCATTGTCGAACGCCTATAAGCATGCCTGTGTTCTAAAATCTGACGAATGGTGAATATGGGGTCAATGCAGCCAGCCTCATTTTCTCGTGTTTGCAGTTCACGAGTCTTTGTTAGGTGTCCGATAATTAATGAGGCTAGTATTTTAGATGTTATATCAGTTAAACTAATCCCTCTATGGTTATCATTGGATGATTCCGACCCTTTCTTATATATTTGGACAATCAGTGATCGCGACCAGTCAGATGGGATTACGTCTAACTCCCAGATTTTAGCTAAAATATTAGTCAAGCTGATCGCTAAAATTGGACCACCATTCTTAAAGACCTCTGAAGCCAATCCATCTGGACCAGCTGCTCTTCTTCGTTTCAGATTAGCTATAGCCTTTTGAACTTCAGATAGATTCGGGCGACCTACTTCAATGTTCCACTCAGACTATCTGAGAATGGTGGGTGACTGTAGAGTAGCTGAAGGCCAGCTGAACTGATTCTTGAAGTGTTCTACCCATCGTTCTAAACGTCTGGGCTGAGAGCAGATAAGAGTTTCGTCTTTTTCCGAAATTGTCTCACACTTGACTTCTTAATTCCGGTTTCTTTTATTAGTCTGAAGAGTTGTCTGGTGTTGCCTACAGCCGCTGCCTTTTCCATCTCTTTAGCTTTCGTTACCCACAACTGCTCACGGTCGTTCCTTATACTTTTGGTTAACCTAGATCTGATTTGTTTTCCCTCTTCATCGTGTTCAGAGCCTGATGGGATGAGTTTACGATAATCTAGCAGAGCAATAGACTTAGCAGAAATCATCTGGTTTTTTGTAACCCTTTGGTTTAAATCTAATAGATGTCGCTGATCATATATCTTCCCAAGCAACATCTGGGTCAGCCTCATTTTTAGAATTGCCTAAGTGTGACTTCAATTGTTCCTGGAATTTACCTTCGGCTTCGTCGTTGAGTTCAACTTTAATGGATCTTCTTAATGTGGCTTACCTGTGTCGAGTGAGGCGCAAGCGAATTCGTGCTCGTATTAGAGCATGATTGGAGTCCAAACAGGTATTCCAGAACGAACGAGTCTTCTATCGAGCCTCTCCAACAATGACTGATAGCAATATGGTCCATTTGAATCCATCGTTGGTTTGGTGAAGGGGGTCGCCATGTTAGGCGATGTCTCTGCTTATGCTTAAAACTAGTGCTTGCTAAAAAATAAAAGATTGTCTGAGAACAGTTGCAACAGACGGTCACCATTATCTGTTCGCTGAGCCGGAATAGTAAAATACCCACCCAAATGTCTTTCTGTTCGGTTTAAGCTATCTATCTGGGTATTAAAGTAACCTGCGACGAGTACTGTCTGAGCGTCTAGCTTTTTGAAGAAGTTCGGAGAGATTTCTGTAAAATTCATTTTCTACTTCATCTGGGCTGCAGTCAGTGGAAGCATAGACAGAAGCGATGAAAAGGCAACGATGTGTGTTCCTATCCTTCTGAGTTCTTATGGAGCCATTTAGCCGAACAGCACATAGGTAACTATTAACTGGGACCCATTCTGATAAGGCTTGTTCTGCCCTCATACTTAGTGCTATGTGTACACCTGCCAGTCTAAGAGGACTTGCCGTCAAATCGCCAGATAAACGGAGGGTTTATCTCATCGGTTACCCGTTTGAGCCAGGTGAGGTCAAGTGAATGACCATACTGGGATCCTGTATGCGTGTTTCGGAGACACAGCACATATCAATGGTACGAGATTCTACGGTTTTAACTAAGGAGACCTACTGGCCAATTTGACATAAGATGATTAAGTTGAAGGCTCCAATGTGTAGTTTGGAGCGAGGTGTCAGTAGACCTATGACAGTGTTGATCATGATGACACTTGACGAGGAAGTCAAAATAGGATGTTTATGGTTGAAAACGGAGATAGGATAAATAATAGGGATTGAAGAGGAATACTGATTATGAATACAGTGATCTTGAGTGTTGTTAGAGGTACGAGAGTGGTTATCACTTCCAGGTTGCCCACACTGTGGAAGGGTTCTTCTGGAGGTACCTGAAAAAGAAATCGGATTAGAGTTGGTCTTGGTGACCTGAGAGCGTGACCACAGTACCCAAGGGACAACTGCTTGAGGTCGGTCACACACGACCTTTTAGCGGGTAACCTTCTTGTTAGCTCAGTACTTGTTGAGACCTAACCGCAGGAGACGGATACCCGTAAGATATTTATTTAGATACTTAAATAAATATTTCAACGAGATGTGGTAGGTTTAGTGCAATATAAAGCGCAGCATACCAAATAACATGACAACTTTGTGCAGCATAAGTATTGAAATAATAAATGTTGATAGGAATCAATGTCAAGGTTGGACTAGATAGTTTGAAATCGGGTAAAACATGAATTAATAAATGTTTGTGATATCCCAAGCAGTGGAACGTCATGAGACGCCAGAAGTATACTTTTTTATTCATCGGGATATCACGAAATTATATTTATTATTAGGTTGTTGATGTTGGTCAGGGAGAAAATTACCCAATATTAGCTAGATGACTTTTGTAGCTCTCATTTTTGTCTTAATGTTTAAGCAAGAGAATCACACAACACTGAGCAGCTGGATAGAAATGTTTCACGTGCATTACGTCAACAGCAATGCTTCAGTCACTTTAAAAAGACTTGTCTAGGAGCCTTGTTGGAAGAGCAAGTCTTTGTGCCATACGATGTGTAAATTTGGAAATGAAGTAGTAAGTAGAGATCAGTTAGAACTATGTGACGAACCAACTGATTAATTTAAGATACTTGCTCAACCAACAAAACGTGTTGTTTTCATGGTATTCAAAAAGTACATCCAAAAAACTAAGTAAAAAAAGACTGACTTTACAACTTTCTTGAAAATGTCGTACGAACCAGCTCTACGACCAGTTTTCCTGTCAAAATACCAAGCGGTTTTTCTACATAGTTCTTCAAGTTGTTCATCAGTCTTATAATCTAACTTCTCAGCTACATTCCTCAAGATCTGGTTAACCTACATAGAGTTTACTAAAGACAATAATGAACAAACCGCTTTTGCTTTGGCAAATCTTTCCTTGCACTTCGCTATTTCTTCTGCAGATGCTCTTCTTTTTGACAAATCAATATAACCTAAGAATTCACCAAAATAGACATTTCGTTACCTTTGGCACTGTCGACTCGTACCACAGTTACCTCAGTATTTGACCCGATTCGAACAAGCTTGCTGATAGATCTTATGCGTCGACGGGATAGCTCACTATGTAATATCATTCCTCCAATGTTCTTGTACTCCAGAAGTTCCACGTAGCTACCCATTGACTGGATGACTTTAACCGTCACGAGCACGACATCCCCGACCTCAGGGAATAAGTCCTCGTAGAATCTGCACTGTATTGGCATAATCTAGGCTTCTTGGAATTGAAAAGTTGTCTCCTAAACAATGACAGAATCTAATATGTGCACCCACCTTTGATTTTCCCACGTGCTTGATACAGCGATGTGTTAGCCAAACCGAGTACAAGGTCAAACCTTTTAGTCCTTAATTTCAAACTCCAAATAACCAATGACTCATATGGTTACAAGTTTCAAGAACTGGCTTACCGGACATGAGGAACCTTAAATAACGCTATAATTTTATTCATTCTTATTCCTCATCTTGCGTTGGTTGTTCTAGTGTATTTGAGAGAAAAACAGATTCAAATGGTTCAAATGTTTTGTGGACGGAATAGAAGAAGCTTTCGCTTAACGGGCTTCCGTGTCTAGTAACAGTGGATCACCGATACCTCCAGGCAAGAACCTAGGTATATTAACGATATTACAGGAAAAAAGAAGTTGGTAAATCATAATAATATGTTATCCTCAGTCCTTAAGAATAGGTCAAGTCGCCTCTTAAAAGACATCTAGGAAGTCGCTCGGACTATCTCCACCGGCAGCGAAATCTAGCATTTAACAACTCTTAAGGAGTAGAAGTTGTATCCATAGAGCGTTCTGCTGTGTTGTGTCTCTAGTTTCTGGGTGTTACCTCTTTTGTTAGTAATGTGACTAAGCTTAAGTAGATGTTTAAGGGGATGACCAGAAGTGTTAAGGATACTGTAAGTCATAAGAAGGTCACCTCTAAGACGCCTGTACTCTAACGGATTGGATGCGCTCATCATAAGGCTTGAATGTGAGTCCCAGAAATGATTTCGTGACTCGCCGTTGGATACATTACAGAGTGTCCTTATCCTTTTGGAAGGAGGGAGGAAATACTGTGTTTCCGTACTCTAAATGGGGACGAATAAAACTTTTGGGGATTATGTAGAACACTCCACCGTCAAATTGGCCAAAATTGCTCTTCAATGTTACCAGTGCAAGGTTTGCTTGAAAGGCATTTTTGTCACAGTTATAACTGTAGTCTGCAACATGTCGCAGATGGACTACTTTATACTTTGAAGTGTTAAAGGCAAGTCCCTTGTCATTTGCCCAACTTTAAAGTCGAGTCAGATCCCCCGAAGTTCCAGTATGTCCTCTTGGTTGCGTATCTCTCTCCGAAGTTCACATCATCAGCAAAACGTAATAAGTCATACAATACCAGTTGTGGACGATCGTTTCTATATAAATCAAGAAAAGGTCCTAGTACTGAACCCCGGGGGACCCCAATATGACATTCCATAGCCTGAGAGAAAGTGAAGTTAACCCTGACCTTAAAATGTCGATTTTTAGATATGAAGTGAGTCATTCAATTAGAGGTTGTGTTGATACTCAATCGTTCGAGCTTATTGATAAGACATATATGATGAGGTCGACATCAAATGTCAAATACCCACAAAACTACATATTTCGGAAATTAATTTGCCACTACAGCTCACTCCACTTCGAGTGGGGTACCGATGACCCCAAGACGTGACCAGCCAGGAGTTTCAACCCAACAAGCCTGACGTCGGTAAACACTCTTCTGGTGGCTTGCTATGTCCATCAGTATCAGGCCGTCTTTCCCTAATACCCTAATACAAGGGATCATGCAGTACAACACAGAAATGAAAAAATGTACTATGAAAGTTCCTGTTCACAATATTTTTCGTCAGTTTTTCTACGATATCTGGGAAAGAAAAAATGAGATTTTAAGCGTACGTCAAAATGCACTTATGCGTAGGGATACAAAACGTTCAAAACAAAAAGAACTTGTATACATGCGTATTAATAACATGCGAAAGTTTAAAGACATTTTTGTGCAATAATTTTCCTGGTTCTTTTCAGTAAATGAAAACGCATATATGAGCATAGTGGCAAAACGTTTATTTCTCTTTTACGACACAAAGATGCGAACAAACGAGATAAAACAAAATATTATGCGGTGTCCTATATTCAGTGGACTTTTGAGTGTTCTGGAAATCTCAACCTTGCTGCAGAGTGCGTTGTTCTGGACCAGTTGTCAGATACCAGCAAAGTTTCTTTGTGATTGATGATTATCGGGTGAGGTTCCGTAGTTGTGAGCCCCGTGTCTTTCAATTGTACCGGAGGAAAATCAACGCTATCAGGGTTTCATTCTAAACAGGCAACTTTAAGACCGTCAATGTTGACGTCATCGTAAGTTCCTTTCTTATCGATGATATAGTATCTAGGTTTGCGATGAAGCACTTTGAAGAGTCCTTCGTATAAGCTTTACGGAGGTCGAAGTAATGAATTGAGATAAACAAAATAGTGTATACTAAGTCGTAGCGTGGGTCGGAAGAAAACACCAGTTGATTGTGGTTGAGTGGGAACAGGTCTGACTGAACGTAAGGCCTTTGTAAGCCATCAGATAATTTACCTAAAAAGATGTCCGACATCGTTAAAACCACATGAAACAAAAACGTCACTGCACTAATGTGATAACCATAACGTAGCTATTACTCATAATAATGCTCAGAATGAAAACTCCAGTCTACACCCTTCCTCCTTCTGGTTGGCAGCGACACCAAATGTAGTGAACAAAACACTGGTTGGGGACAATCGAATGTATTTAAGCAAAAATTACAGACTATCTCAGTAAATTCTGATTACCAAACAATGAACAGTCAATTTGCAAATTAACAACCAATTGTTTCAATCTTCACTGTTTCTTCTCTTATTCCATTGCTCATGCATTTTCCAGACGATTGCGCTTCATTTCCGTTCTTTTCTCATCGGTCTTCTGCCAAAATACATTCTATGTCTGACCCACACCATATACTACTTATATGGATATAAGTAGACCACACCACACTAAGACTTGTATTAATACCAGGAAACTCGGATTCGTTCATGCTGATCAAACCATTTCGTATTCCTGACACTTCCGAATAATTAAAAGTGGACATATTTTGGACTATCGAGTATATTAAGCATCGAAGGCAAAACTACCGATTTCCAAATGGATACTGCACATCTAAAACTATAACTGGTTAGGAATAATGGTTTATGGATATTGTCATAAAGCGCTGTCACGACCAAACAATCACGTAATGTGATTGGTAGAATTGACGAAACTAATAACGAAAGCTCAGTCGATAAACTGACTAATATTTATACATTTGAACTACGATTTCCAATGCCTAGTCGTGCTGCTTATTGTTACCTAAACCAAAATGAGGCAAGTTACAAACCTATGGCCCGAGCTCCAGTGCTGTTAATACAGATAAAACAGTATCTGCAGGATTACAGTGTCCTCGTCTTAACACTGGACTTCTGATCACTGGTCAAAACATCCATTAGTATGTCTTGGTCATCTGGGGAATGCTATTCACTCACAAAATGTGGTTCGGAACTCGGTTTTTTGCTCAGAGTTTGCATCATGAGTCACAACATTGTACACGTGTTTTGGGTTGAGTCATGTTGGTATATGCAGACTACTTGGTGTTTGCGCGACTATCGTAACCAACGGTCGGAGACTCTCGGTGATATGGCTAAGAATCGATCATAATGGTGTAGGTGTATACACTCTCTTTCTTCCCTTAAATCGTGAGATTAAAATAACTTAACAACAAACTGATTGTGACTATGATAAAAAAAGTACTCAAGCAAACGACCTGTTTTTACGGGGGAGACCAGCAGGTTTTACCATTTTTATGCAAACTTTGTTGATGACTCATTTCCCCTTCAATCTGCTGTTATTTTTGTGTTTGTATTTTTATCCTCGGATTTAGTTATTAGATAGCTAGAGCACGAACCAAGCTAATTCGAACTAGAAACAAATGTGGTAAGTGAATTCATTCATCTAGGAAAACTATATTCATAAATAACTAAGCAAGCAGACAGCTTTTTTATTCACTAGTTTCACAGAAAATTTACAGACTATAACTTAGGAATGGGAACACAGAGAAGTGTAACCGAACTGAATGGTAAGTAACATATTCATCAGCTGTAAAAATGTGAAACAAGCTACCAATCTTATTTCACTTGAAGGTTGAATGATTACAAATAGAAAATCAAAGAGACACTTGAGGAAAATAGGCGGAAGCCAGTGATTGTTGATGGTAGTTTTGATCATTAGTATAATCGACGGACTCTAGGCACTTGGTTGATGATATCTTTTGATCAGAAATACTTCGTGATTTGCCATTGTGATCCGCAAATTCCATGGCCAATGTGTCAGGAATTTCGGGTGGGATAGAAGAACCCGAATAAGGATCTATACATGAGAATAAAACGAAAAACTTTACAAAATACTCCCCAATTGTAATTTGAATCCAAACTAATTAAGGTAAAGCCTAAGGGTATGTAGAGGAAACGAGTAATCCTTATCAACTCTACATCTTATTTATTCATAGGATAAGGAATTGTAAATGACTTTTCTCTCCCCACAGTTTATAGTGGTAACTGATGTGATGGCCAAACTCACAACTGTTTCTTTATTTTCAAGGATATTAGAGCGAAAAAATCGAAGTTCCACGGTGGTCATACCATTGATTTTGTAATACTATATTGATAGGGGTTCGGAAAAATATATTACCTTCTCCTAAATGATTTTGTGGCGGTGGTGCCACGGTTTGAATAGCAAAAAGTCGAAACTGAAAGTAGACATCGCCATAAAAAGGTTGCATTTAGTAACTTTTAAGCAGCTGTTACTTGAGCACTGCGGTCAATCTTTCAGGTAGACGAAAACATCAATATTAATCTTACTTTTTTCCTGTAATTTTAGAGAGACGATTAACTTTCCGTAGTGTGTTACCGTAAAGTGATGTCCCCTTGGACACATTCAGTTGCACCAGACTTATTTGGAAGAAACACACTCGATATTATACATTTTTACATTGATCGTTTTTACAGCTAACAGGCAATTAACTCATTATATCCATAACTTAGAGACCTATGTTGAAGATACTGTGAACACTAACTTTCGTAGTCGCGTTTTATTAACAATATTCTACAAGATCATATAATATCCCAAAATGTAATTTTATCATGAATTCAGTGTCTAATAATATTGTGATAAAAGATGTATGTTAATTCTGAAAAGTTTCGTTTAGAAAATGAAAGTGTAGTGTACACTCTCACGTCTACTTGTTTCACTTCCTTACTCTAGGTACAGTGGGATTAGTAGCATTGCTATTTCGCACTTAACAACATTGAACTCGATTAATATTTTATTTCCTAAATGAACGATACAAAAGATAAAAAAATACGACGTAATCGAGTGACAAACTTACAACTAAGTGTATTTCTAACACGGATTAAGTCACAATTTTCTTTAGGGATCACACAGCTCGAAGTGGATACTGGCAGGTGAGTAGTAAGTATTGTAGACAGGGAAGTCTACAATAAAAGCGAAAAAGTTATAACAATTAAAAAGTTATCGATGACAAAAGGGTAAGGCATTAAAGTGATAACCTGGTATGATGCTGATTAAAGAGGTTGTCAGATAGAGTTGTATTATTTAGACAAAGGGCAGAAATAATTCCTGATAATCAGGTATTAATTTCATAAACTGATTACTTGTCCTACGAAACCCCTGTCCACAAAATATCTGTGTTCTAAATAACCGTTAATCGAGTTTACTTTTGTATTAAAGATTTAGTTTATAACTGTGATTTTTCTAGAACAAAACTAAGTCTGCTCACTGTTCGCGATCCCTTAATAATCTAACCAACCAAACTATATATCACTGCGCATTGTCTATCGAATAACATTCTGTTCATTCATTTTAACACTCCAAAAAGTGATGAGCATTATGATTTTCAAAACTGTCCCATCAATTACTATAAAAATATAAGTAGCATTGGGTGGATGGAAATTTCCGAATGGATTCAAAATGCTCGTTTGGCTTTTGCCAACTTACGTCACCTAAAGAGAAAGCAAGATATCTGTCGATCAATTAAGGAACATGTATACTGAGCGGCAGTTCTTTCTAATTTTATTCACTGCTGCGAAACGTGGCCATTCAGGGTAGAAAATACGCGTTAGTTACTAGTATTTGATCACAGATGTCTTAGAAATATTGCTCGCATTTGCTGGGATCACCAGGTAAGTAATAGTGAGGTTAGTCTTAGGGTATTAGGGAGTGATGGTAATTCAGTTGATGAAGTTGCAAACCTTCAAGGGGTCTGGATTAGATTGTCATTATTTTCAACCCAGTTAATTTTATCAGTAGAATAATCATCTTACTGTATCTTTAATGTATAACTTCCGTACTCTCTACTCATACATTATGACTGATCAGAACCGCTTGCTTTAATAATCAAATCCTTGAATCTAGATCTAGACTTTAGCACCGTTGAACACCAGTCAAATCATAACATATCAGACAATTCAGTTTGTTATTTGTTGAGCTTCCATTTTAGTTGTTGATCTATGGTATCGTTTCTATTGTATTAACATTTTGTACAGTAATTCATACTCACAGTTATTTACAACTGGAATGTTTTATTCTATACAACGTTACATTTAAATAATAATGTAAACACTTAGGTATTCATTTGTCTTAGGCTAAGTTACGTGGTCAAGTAGCAGCGGAACAGGAGCGTTTACTTGTTTCCAAAGTCTCTGAAATTCAGAGACTACATACCGAACTAGATAAATTAAGATCAGAAATCACGAATGTCAAAAACCGCAACACTCAGATTGTTGAAGAGCATGATCAAACCTTGAAAAGTTTGGCAGATGCTCAGAAAACAATCAAGTCCAATGAAACAAGTAAGTTATGGGAAACTAATTACGATTTATTTTTATATAAAGAAAGAACAACCAATATTTTATCGATGGAACTAATCGTACACGATGTGTTCATATATGTGTATATCATAGTTCACGATGAAATCCTTTGTATTTAGTTTTGTGCTTATTTGACTGATTTCATGGTATAAAACAATCTTTCCTGATATTCATTTTTATTAGAGATAGTGTTTGCTATCACCTTTTGGTGAGAACTTAATGAAGTAGTACACCTAAATTTTAAAGATTTTGAGCACTTCTATCTAAACGCTCGACGGCCATCTGTGCATATCAATTGTTGCGAAATCACAACGGATTTCTATAAGGTATAAAACGTCTCAAATTGGTAA
>NC_031502.1:25338213-25392168 GCF_000237925.1 Schistosoma mansoni | reverse complement strand
CAGCCAGATATCGCGATATTGATCGTTAATCCTTGATTTTATGTAATTAATTTAGACCGACCCACGATTTCAACTGTGAAAATACTACAATCTCCACAAATTCCCCTACTAATAACAATCATGTGCTCACTAGTGACTAGCTTCAAGATGTAACTCTTGGAGTTTCAGTGAGAAGCTGTGACCAATGGAGTTCAACCTATGTCAGGTGTGAGACAGTTATCCACCTCAGGCAATGTATGGAGGTTGCTCAAGATCATGGGTTGGTTGAAGTTAGACACTAACACCGTTGGATGCCGGCTTAGTGGTCTAGAGCTTAAGTGTTCGCGCGCGTAACTGAAGGTCCTAGATTCTAGTCCCGCGTGTGGGATCTTGGATACACTGCTGATAAGTCCCGTACTAGAAGGAATCGGCCGTCCATTGCTTTCGTGTTTTCAATGGTGGTCTGGTTTAGATCAACTCGTGAATTAAACTGTGAAAATACTACAATCTCCACAAATATCCCGACTGAGTTTATTTTGTGTTAATTCAAATAGGCTGGATTTCTTAGCAGATATGTTCATCTGATTTTCACTATTGTTTCGTCGTAGTGTATTATTCTGTTTCATATTTGTCAAAAATCACTGGTTGATATCATGGAAAGCAGTGGAAAAATTCCGCTGATATTTCGTTCAGTTAATCAGGACAAAATACATCGAAGAATTTAGAATACCAGTAATACTTCTTGCACTGAAAAGGTTTTAAAAGTTTTTTCACCTTAACATAGGTAATCCACAAAATCGAACCTTTGTTTTTGTAATTCACAACCCTAAATTTAAGTGAACTCTTCATTTACTAATCATAGATTCTTGTACTGTGTTTTTAAATCACTCTTCAGTTGTGAAGGCTAGTAACACAACATGGTTGCCTAGATGTATGTTGGTTTGAGGGGGTTCAAACTTGTAGCCCAATTTTTTAGGGTCGAGACACAGCACCTCAAGCAGAATGTCAGTGGTAGAAAATGTATAAATAAAATTTTTTCCCGATTTCCGAAAAGCCGCGAAATTCGACCTTTAGTTTTCTATTCTATAAGAAGTTAATTACTAGTGTGTATCGATAGATGATATGCCTAAAGGGATCTTATAAAACTTTGATTTGTAAATCTATATTTATATCACGTCTTTTGTCTATTCATTTTAAACACACTAGTCAGTTATATTATTACTCTTAATACTATCGTATTCAATGCTTCTGTAATTATCACTAGATTCACACCTATCACGTTATAAATGTATTGTCTTTTCCCTAGAGATCATGGCAGACAATTTATTTCTTCATGTATTAGCTCGCGTTTAATAGCCACTTTAGTTAGACATATTGACATTTTCTTTTCATTAAAAGAAGTCTGCAATGTGGGATTTTAGAATGTTATTATTTCTTCTTTTGTCGTTGTTATTATCCCTTTGATTCCTATCACATTTATGACCACTTCTACTCTTCCCCTGTTTATCGTATAGTAATAAAATTTTCCGTTTGTATGGAATCTCGACATTGCAGATACTCCTGGGTTATGGATTAATAGAAAGCAGTCGAATATAGTGTAAAATAAAATCATTTAAAGATAGTTTAACCAAGTTACAGAATACTAGCCTTAGATAACTATTACAAAACTTTTGAGACGGTGCCATTTTCACAGATATAATTAATACGCGGTTGGTTACATACTTTTTGATGAGATCTTTTGTGGTCAACAGATGCGCACTTTACTCATGCATCCTTACATAAGAATAACAGTTTTGCTTTAATTATGTTTGTTGTAGGATTTACCAAAATCCACGTTTTTGAACAGCTATGATAATGTTCAGAAGACTTCATCACCAAAGAAAACTATTGGACCATAAAAATGGTTTTTAATAATAATATTAAACAATAAATTAGTGTCGCATTTAAACGTTGTAGGGATTTTTATAAAAAATATGTTTGATCTTTAATTTTATTAAATCTTTCGCAGTTATCGCTTGGTTGAATCGCCAGATTGCCGAGAACGATTCAGGTTATGTACAAAATCGCTTGAAGCTTTCAGCGTTTCCAGTAATAAGTGTATCTTCTGGAGTAATTTGTCCTCTTACTACTCCTAATTCACTTACGGATACCTCTTCTGGAAGTGAGAAACCCTCAGCATTCGAAACTACTCCTTCATATATCCCATTAACGCAGCATTCCCAAGCTTCTCGTGTAGTCCCTTTATTTGACACACATACATCTGTCATGGTGTCTTCATCTTCAAATACCAACATCTTGCAAACAGTTGACAAAAGGCTCATAGAACTACCCAACAGTTCAAAAAATAATTTGTGTGTGAAAAATGTTCCTCCTGCAATAGATAACACGGTAAGAATGATTTAACTGTCTACTGAGAAGAGTAATTACACTAATATATATTTCTTGTCGTGCACATATACTTGCTAAGGAAATTCAAAGTGTTAACTCTCAGCTTTCTCGAGAGTGATGTATTCGATAAGTATCTAAGTTACATCACTCATCTTCACTCCTATTACAATTAGGTCGAAATCTCTTATTGAGAAAGCGTTTATTTATTGAAATTTTCTTTGTATTAAATCTTAATCATTTATGTACGTACAAACCTTACAAACACCACTATCAGTATGCAAATTCACTTCTGAAAATGTTTGCAAACTCACTTTAATATATTTCTGTAATGTATTTATTGCAGTTGTAGTCTTTATTGACTTAAAAGCAGCATTTGACTCTGTAGACCGAGAGGTTCTGTGGCAGTGTCTGCCAGTGAAAGGTGTGCCTCAGAAGTACATAAACCTTGTGAAGACTCTTTACTCAAAGACTACGAGTCGAACTATCATCTGGTTTCACAATCTCAAGTGGTGTCCGGTAAGGTTGTCCAATATCTCCATTTCTGTTTAATTTCATCATAGACCTACTTGATAAGTCTTCTAATTGAACTCTAGATTCGGTTCCTAAGCTCTGCTAGTAACCCCCCAGGCTAAATCTACACAGCGATTTGAACAAGAAAGGGTGCGAAATATGGAAGGAACGTTTTACTACAAAGATTCGTTTTTATCTACAGGAAATCAAGGGTTTTTATAGTATTTTAGATGGCCTTGGGTTTCCGGAAAATTCTGGAATGCTACTTAAACGTAGTAGCAGTTTAGGTAACCATCCGATCAGAAACTCGACATGTGACTTTTCACATTTTAGATGTTTCTCGTAATGCTGATTGGATAAGATGCATCTTAGCGTTTCCAGTGCCTTCGTTAGTTTTATTCGGGTTTTCTGGATCTCCCCAACATTACAGCTGGAAATAACGTTCTCGTCGACTGAAGTTTTAGGAGTTGATCTCCTACCAGGAGGACCACTTACCCATTGACTTGGAAAACACAGATGACATAGTCCTGTTTGGTGAAGACGCTGATAAAGTGAAGATTCTTGGTAGCACTGAGCAACAATGCCAGGATATTTGGGATGCGTTTCTCGCCCCCTCTAAGTGCAAGTTGTTGCTTCAGAATTGGCCTGCTTCAACAACCTCACTTATATTAGAAGTCTAATCAGCCCTAATTGGTTGGTGTCTGGCGAAATCTCTGCACGGATTCAAAAAGCTCGTTTGGCTTTTGCCAAATATACATGTCCCTTAATTGATGGACGGATATCTTGCTTTCTCTTTAGGTGACGTAAGTTGGCAAAAGCCAAACGAGCATTTTGAATCCATTCGGAAATTTCCATCCACCCAATGCTACTTATATTTTTATAGTAATTGATGGGACAGTTTTGAAAATCATAATGCTCATCACTTTTTGGAGTGTTAAAATGAATGAACAGAATGTTATTCGATAGACAATGCGCAGTGATATATAGTTTGGTTGGTTAGATTATTAAGGGATCGCGAACAGTGAGCAGACTTAGTTTTGTTCTAGAAAAATCACAGTTATAAACTAAATCTTTAATACAAAAGTAAACTCGATTAACGGTTATTTAGTAACCCTCCAGGCTAAATTTACACAGCGATTTGAACAAGAAAGGGCGCGTAATATGGAAGGAACGTTTCAATACAACTTACTCCATCTATGGTGAAGGCGAGATATCCGTCTATCAATTAAAGGACGAGTATACTGTGCGGCAGTTCATTGTGTTCTACTTTACGGCCGCGAAACGTAGCCATTCAGGGTAGAAGATATTCGTAAGTTACTAGTATTTGATCACAGATGTCTTAGAAATATTGCTCGCATTTGCTGGGATCACCGGGTAAGTAATAGTGAGGTTAGACTTAGGGTATTAGGGAATGATGGTAATTCAGTTGATGAATTTGCGAACCTTCATCGACTGAGATGATTGGGCCATGTATTTGCATGTAAGGATATGATACAGGGAAGAAGGAATTAGTTCGTAGAAAGTAAAGTATAAGATAATTTTAATCTCACGATATAAGGGAAGACAGAGAGTGTATACACCTACATCATTTTGATCGATTCTTAGACATGTCACCCAGAGTCTCCAACCGTTGATTACGATAGTCACGCGAACACCAAGTAGTCTGCATATACTAACATGACTCAGAACAGAAGTTAGTGACTTCAAGCACTGATAACACGTTTTTGGTTTGGTCGCCCCCAACTTTCCTTCAAAAGTCTCCAACACTTGTCAGCCTTGTGTGTCGTGGTAATCAGTGTTCATACATATGTAACACGTGGCTCAACCATCTCAGTCGATGAAGGTTCGCAACTTCATCAACTGAATTACCATCACTCCCTAATACCCTAAGACTAACCTCACTATTATTTACCTGGTGATCCCAGCAAATGCGAGCAATATTTCTAAGACATCTGTGATCAAATACTAGTAACTAACGCGTATTTTCTACCCTGAATGGCCACGTTTCGCAGCAGTGAATAAAATTAGAAAGAACTGCCGCTCAGTATACATGTTCCTTAATTGATCGACAGATATCTTGCTTTCTCTTTAGGTGACGTAAGTTGGCAGAAGCCAAAAGCGCTTTTTGAATGTATGCAGAAATTTTGTCATACATCACGCTTCCAAGATAAGTGAAGCTGTATGTTAAATAAAGCTAATGAAGGCAGCATCAATTTCAAAGACTTACGAAACTATTTGTTTTGAGGATCTATTTACCACTACTCTACCAAATAAGTACGTAATTAACTCTACCAATTCGCACGAAGCACTCTTTTCGGTGTATTGAATCTCATCAGGTGGTTTACCGCACATTCACATTATGTAACTAGGCTTAAGTACCATTGTACAGTAACTTTCCTGTTGCATAGTAGATAAACTAGCTGATTTCAAACAGTTTGGCAACAGCTTTCTCGATATATACTTCCTTCTTAATAGCTCAAAAGGTTACTACCACTTCCATTTAGATTTCACGCAAAACGCTTGGTGTGTCATCATTATTCTGGCTGGTTAACTCAAGCTTCTTACGCTTCTGCCCAGAGTGTTGTGTGTGTCAGTGTTTGGGCTATTGGGGTTAAGCGCCTGGTCCAGGTTTTCAGGGTTGAGTTCTAGTGGTATAAAGTGTTGAGACTAGGAGTAAACGCCTTGGAGTTTTAAGAGCGACACTACAATTTATGGACAAACCAATCAGATTTAATGTAACAAGTCTTGGATTTCGTCACAATATTGATGCATCTATGTGGCTGAATAGCAACTTTGTCATTGAAGATGATGTTTGTTTGAACTACTAACCTTAACGTCTGAATTTCAATCCTAATCTTAATCCCTCACAAGAGTATATAACCATCATTCAATCCTAGTAAGTAGGCGGATATTCTCAATTCTAAATAAATGCTCACTGTCGTGTATTTTTCTGTTCCACAGGCTATGGCCTGTTACTGAAGATAATGATGGTTGCATTGCATTCCTTTTGACGGTCCTACACTGCATGTTGCTCTTGGCTTAGGTTATTATTCATTAACGTCATTGGATTTATGTTTTCATTCATGCAGCTGGTGCAACCCGTACAGGGGATCCTTTGTAAAGTCTGTGATCTCTGTTTTTAGATGCTGTCTCAGGAGAATCTTTTAAGTAACATTAATTTCCTAACAACCGTTTTCACTTCTGTTATTTAATATATCGCTTTGTTGCAAGTCTTATCCTTTACTTCTGTATTTCATATGCAGTCACTTCGGTTCAGTGTTAGTATTTTCTTGGTATATTGTTGGTAACTTCTCTAATTCTCAAATCTTGAATAAGTCCTTCTACTGAGGTCCATATGTGCATAGGAATAATCTTTTAGACGCATTGATAAATAAGTTATCAATCCCTGTTCAGTTTGACCTTTCTCCTGGTCTCGAAAATACTCAATGATGTAGTAAATGATTGATCCTACATATGCTATCTCGTACAAAGTTTCTACAATCTCCATCATTTTAATTAGTTTATAATGAATCGTGTCACATGGATATCGTCAATATTGTTGCACTGTTTCCAGATTTTTTGCAAGAAAGATTGGTGAATAAAGTATTTCTGGCTACTATGGACCGTTTTTAAAGGGATGCATTTCTCATCAATGTCATCCAAGTTATTTACGCTACATATTTATACTTCTCTGTGCAACTGATTCACGTCCTAATAAATATTTTTTCAGATTGGAGTGAGAACAGAAGGTTCCGGCCAAATAGTCATCCGGTTTCCTCTAACCACAGCCTTTTTAATACGAATTAGGAGTCTTGATGATAAATATCCTCGGTTTCTCAAATTCACTGTCGGTTATACTTCCTTTTTCTGATAACGGCAGTACATAACTGTGTTGCTGAAAGACTACGTTTGTGAAATTTGTTTCATCATTTTATCCATTGGTTTCTCCCAAATGATTGCTCATTTCTACTATTTTAGGAGTTTTATATGAATGTTGCTTGAATACAGCGAAGCGCTTTGAGTAATACGATGTCATACTTCCCTGTTGATGATACGCTAGCAATATAACTTTAAAGTACCAGATACAACTTTTTCAATGCCCGATAGTAGAGTCTTGTCTCCGAAACTGTAGGTTTGGAAAATGCCTCAACACTACAGTGGTCAAAAGGCAACATTGTGTAGATAAGTGGTTTATTCAGGAAGCAAAAGTGAAAAATTAAATTTGCACTTCAACAAATTGAAATTCACGATCTTTTATTATAAAAATGAACCGATGACACCACGTGAAGTTTCGTTGTTTCGGTGCACGCCCTAATCGTAGTGTGTCGCTCTGAACTCTCTGTAAATGGTTGACTCTTCACCTTATATTTTGACGCAGTAACCAGATGGTCCATGTTTTATCTAGTCTATAGATCTGTACAACACGTGAACGTTAACGCTCACACATTTAGCGATCTCTAGAGCTTTTAACTGGTGTACAGCACACAGTTGTCTGTCGATAACATTATGTCCCATGGAACGTTCGCTATTGCATGAGGTGCCTGAAAATTAAAAAAAGTAGTAAAGTATTTTACCTGGATGCAGTATTCAGGGTGAAAATGAACACACAGTGTTGACGCACAGAGGGCTGTATGCACAGTACGACCAGCATGTACAGGTAACACTGATGTAGTAGGCCATTCAGAAGTAGTCAGAGGAGAAAGACAAATGCTGCCAATCAAAAGTGGTCGGAAGGACAAGTACATATCATTGTCTAAGAAGTGAGTTGACTTCCTAAGTGGTTTAGATGTATATATAAAAGTGAGTATGTCAAATTATGGTCCACTTCGTTATTAGTACTGCCCCAGTAATAGACCCAATCCTAAAATTACAGATTTGTCATGATGTGATTGCTAATCCATAAGTTCTCACATAGAAGCCACATCATTGTCTGCACTGAATCGTCCTACATATATGACGGAGGACACATTCAGGCTGAAGATAAAACAATATATTTATTATGAATAAAAGAGATAATTTACACAAGAAGGACCACACGTGTAAGACTGAGCCATGCCATTCGACTAACTGAATTGAATTAATTGAATTATTCCTCCCGCTTTCCATGGTTAACCTCCTCCTCGTGTCAATTGTTCAATATAAGTTATTATTATTATTCACAAACACCTTATGAGTACATAAGTGCTGTGAAGAAACCATTTCGGGTTTCTTCAAAAATGCAATAATACACAATTTTCAATAATGTTAGCATTACATATGCCATGTTTGAGAAGGGAAGGAAAAGGAAAATAAAATATTAATAATAGAATAATAATAATAATAGTAATAATAAATCAGGTTCTGCGTAATTGGCAAGAATTTTGAATTGATTTTGAAGAAGGAAAGGAAGAAACTAAGGAAATAGAAATAAAGGAGTCGCGGAATACGTAAATATCTTAATGCAGAACAAGAATAAACAATTATGTATGTATCGCAAAAACGAGTAATAAAAATAAAATAAAACAGAATAAATTAATAAGTAAATAACTTATTATTGCGGTAAGATATGACGTTAGAATAAGTGTTTGTGCGAGCACAGTCATAGTTTTGAGTGATGCTATGAAAGTCTCGATTAAGTGCAAGAGATAATCAATGTGTATGAGGTGTATATACATTAGTGAAGATAAAGCGAGTCTGATAACTTGAATTCAGCGTAACACAAATTATTGTCTTAATCCAAAGCTTCGTAATCTTAAGAATAATATTTATTTAGAAGGAAAAAAAGAGAGAAAAGAAATGAACACATAGTGAAAGGGTACAACCATGATCATAATAGTGTAATGGCTATAGACTTTTGAGATAAACGAATAATTTAAAAAATAATAATAACAACAATAATAGTACCAATAATAATAAACCTTTACTGCACTCGGATAAATACGTGTAGATTTATGTAACAGTATACAGAGTGAAACGCATATTAGTATAAGCATTAGTACAATAATAATAATAATTTAGAATGATGCTATGATAGTCATAATTAATTGCAAAGGATAATTTAAATATAAATTTCTATATGTCATATATATGTGTGTGAAGATAAGATGAATCTGAGAAGCTAATTTGTAACATCAAGTTTTTTGTTTGTTTTTAGTTATAGACTTTGGATGTTTAGGAATAAAATATGTTTAGAAGGACAAGAAGAGATGAAGAGAATATCTGATGTGACGAGAGACCAATAATGATAGTAATAACAGTAATAGTTATAAATACGAACATAAGCAGACTTCATATATTAAGATGAATAAAAGTGAAATAGAATAGGCATGAAAAGTTTCAAAGGTTTCACTTTGCTTTTCAGTCAGTTAGATAGATGACGGACCTTTTTTGTATATATCATTGTTAAGCACGTTGATATTCAGTAGGTGATGAAGTTAACATGTAGCACATCGTGTATCACTACCAGGCTTCGGACATCGTTCGTCATAGCAAATCCCATGACGATCATAAGGACATGCATGAGGATACTTTAAATTCTTGTCTGTGCTCCCTTAGCAGTTGAATATACACAGTATTTACATTGATAGTCTTACTCTTATACTTATGATTTCACTTTACAGAGCAACATCTCCAATTTCTTCGTATGCTGAATCCATTACTTACTGGATATCGGTATTGCACTCAACAAAAGGCTAAGCGAATCTTCTTTTAGCATCAGATAATCCTCTCACATTGTTGGTGGCCATGAGGCTGACAGTATAAGCGTGGTTGTTAAGTATGGTGTTAGCAGATTCTATTTCATATCCCCTAGTGAGATAACGTATTCTTATTTTAAACTCGGAACTTGAATACTTACACCTGAAGTAACACATCGATTTTAAGGACATAAATTACCCCTCGTTACGAAGTTCAGTACCCTGAGTAGGACGCGAGACCCCGAAAGTAAATTAGTACGGTACCTACTAATACTTGTCTCACCAAACCTATCAAGGCAACGGCCTGAAGTAACCGTTTAGCCAACATTGGACTTCTGATATATGAGTTATTTAGTTCTATACCAATTACCTTAACGAATTCATTACGGGTCTGATAAAACTGAATCCATGTAGAATAGGTTAAAGACATTAAAACTCGTTGGAGAATCTCGCGGAAATCTCAAGATTCAAATTGCGAATTAGACATTTCGGAAGTAGACATATTAGTCATTTCGATGCTAAAATCTTTCCAACTTTGTATACAGTGTTAGTTCATTCTAGACTCGAGTATTGCATACAGGTGGCTAGTGCCTGCCTAAAAAGAGACAACGAGTTGTTGGAAAACGTTCAAAGAACAACAACTAAACTGATTTCCGGAATGGCTAACCTCCTCTATGAAGTTCGACTGGCTAAACTAAACCTATTTCCATTGTCACTTAGAAGAATCAGAGGCGACTTGACCACATATTTAAATTACTCAAAGATGAACTCGCATCTGACATGCCCACATCTTCCTTGTCCGCCAAAGCAGAGAATTTACGAGGATACTCGAAAAAAGTCCACAGGACCGGAACAAATTACTTGTCAGCTGACCATCGACTTTCTCATCGAATCATCAATGAATGGAATTCATTAACTCAACATGTGTTTGTAGCTCCATCTGCCAATGCTTTCAAAGGAAAGTTGGATCAACTGAGAGATCACCATTACTAGGGCTAACACTGTCCACACAGCCTCCTGTATTTTCCAAAGTGAAGCTGAGAATTTATTATCACAGTAAACACTCATCAAGTGACTTAAAGTATTTAATAGTAGATAGAATATTTTATCAATTAGCTGAGTTTATGTAGCCAGTCCGTAGCTTCAATCATCAGGGTCTGTCTCAGACAAGTGAACGTCTGGCGAATTTCCAGACGTGACACGATAACTCATTATGATTGGTGTTAAAGGTTGCGACTGAACTGACAGCCTTAGGTATATTAAAGACATTGCTAGTCCCGTTTCAGACAAGGTATTTTCCAGGTGAGCAGCAACAAAGACTAACTGTATGGTTTGATCGATGTGAAACTCTAGCTTGTAATTAAAACGAGTAGGTTTTATTGGGCAAATGTACTTTTAGTAAATTCGAAGTAGCTTAACATAGGTATAGTGGTGAACATTCCTAGAAAAGTGACCCGGCTGTTCATTAGTACCCACGAATATTACAATCGACTTGGGCAAGGCTATGAGTTTAGTAGAGTTGCTTACTACTATTCACTACATTACTCCTAGTCTCCAGATTATTAAGAAAACACCTTAATTTCAGTACATATATAGGACATTATCAGATGGAGTAGTAGCTGCTAATATGTTTCCAAATTGTGATTAGACTACAGCTTCTGATTAGTAACGGAGTCAACTCATCGACAGAGAATTCAGAGTAAGATATGTTTAATTGTCCTGTGTAATCGTAACATATGGAAACAAATAATGATGAATAGTATAAAATGAGCAACAATGTCAATAAACATTCACATAAAGAATTCGATTAACGTGTGCGAATAGCGACCAGGCGCGAATGTTCAACTGATAACCGCCTGCTAATTTATTTTCAATACGCAGGTTTGTGAACCCTAACAAATATTAAACAAGGACAGTGAGGTTCAGTAGGGTAATTGGTATCTCAGGTCAAGTTACGAAGCAACAAGGGAGACATTGTACACTACAAAACAGAGGAAGTTAAATAGACGCTTTTCGCATTGGTTATGTGAATTTAATGCAGCAAAACACGACTCAAATATGAGAAAACCTGATATTCGTGCAATCCAAAGGACAACCAACAGACCCTCAGCAGCTCAAATACGGAATGACCGCCCCTTGTCATTCCGGTCAAGGTCGTTAAGACGAAACGGCGGGCGAGTTAGAAAGTCACACATTTTATAACGTGCCCTGTGGTTCTTGCCACTCGTCCATACCGAATGTTAGATACTGCTGATGTGAGTACCACAATAGAGCTGAGCCTATGTTCTGCCCTTAGAATTGTTACGTAGAGAATTTTCTATATTGGTCTGATATTGCTCTGGTATTTATTTAATGCCCTTAGATGCATCAGTTTAAAGTACTAAGTGGTATTTTATTTATTAAACACATAAATATTGGTACAAGGAAGCACCAGATACATATGCGCCATACAAATCTCATCCGATTTGCTTGAGGGCTGTGATACTGCCCAGGTGCCCGAACTGAAGCAGGTGGTTTTCTTAGGGGCCCACACCCGGAGCCTTTGACCGAAAGGTCTGATCCACAAGGCAGTGGAGCATCGTGAGGAGATGCAGTCCCATGGTAGCCGTTGACCAGCAGCAGGTTCATTCGCCATTCGTTCCATCAGGATACTGGAGCCTATGTGCACCATTGGTTTGGAATCAGGGTTTTCCAACTCCCCTAGGTGGACCCTCCGTGTCCACCAACCCGGTTAAAGCGCCGGACATTCGCTTTTCGTCCTCTCACTTTCGTAAACAACACCCCCGCCACGAGAAGGCAGTGAGTAGGACTTCCCTGGCAGAGGCTATATATTCGCTGGCCATGTGAGAGCATTTCGAGAGGGAGAGTGGGCTCTCCCCACTCTCGGCCATACCAGGGCATTTGGGGGCAGGTGGCGTGCGCCTGTAATCTAGCTACTTGGAGGCCAGGGTGCGGGATTTCGTGGGACCGGGAGTTCTGGCATATGGGTGCTCATGTTGATCGGGCGTCCACGCTAAGCACGGCGCCGATATGGATGAGATACTAAGTGTAGCAAGTTCATTAAATCAGCAGTATACTTCTGAGTGTGTTACGGAAACCACGATTTCAGCCTACATTCATATTGGTCGTACAACTTTCGAGATCGCCTTTTTGGACACAAACAAGCATGTTTCGTCCCAATCTTATGCATTTTCATAGGTATCAGAAGGGTAGTTTTGGAAAAGGTTGCTGGGTTGAAACAAGTATCTCCTCAGTTGTTTATGTACGACTAATAATCAAAATGTAGGAGCTATTCTACAATCTAGAGACAGCTAGTTCTAATATCCATTTATTTAAGATCTCATCTGACTGAGTAGCCACTGTTTGACATACATTTAAGGTAAGGTGGGTTTTCTGTTTATGTACAAACACCGAAAGTCTGATTAAGCTAGTCGAGTTATGTGCGTCAAATAGTGAAAGCAGTATCCATCTCATAAACTACTAAAACTTATTTTAATCCCAAATCTCCGACTAAGAAACTGGATATTATTAATGGTACATTTTGGGAAAATAAAACTCACAGTAAGGAGATTTAATATTAATATTAGCTCTTATTTCTGTGTTTTGTCAAGCTCATAGTTAGTTAATGTCTAATGAAATCTGTATGGTATCAGGTTGTCTCGTCTCACTGTTTTGTAGCAATTCTTCATTTATGGCTATCTGCTAGGATTCAGTCAGATAAGTATAATTTAAAAGCAATCTCCATTTTGCAGGTAGGTCATACTTAATATCTGTCAGAAACCCATTGAGTGCTCACTTTAGTACGAGCACATACTACGGAAACTATCCTTCAACTAGTGTTAAGTTTTTTAGCACTATAGAAAAGTTGTGATTTATAAATTAGGGAATCAGTAGCTTAGTAGAGAAATGGATATGCATGACCCTACCAAAACTGTATTCTTACCCACACTTTTGTAGTAGTCTTCACCTCATATTCCAATAAAGGCAACTTGAGTTTTAAAAACTAAGGGCGAATTTCTTTTTTTTCACCCAGTTTGGTGAAATCTTTGATTTATGATGTCTTCTGGGATTGTGACTGGTTTTTCAAGTGCATGCCCTTCAGCTACATTTTTGTGTGGGCACTGATGGTACTACCTAGTTGCTGAAACCAGATTACATTTAGTGTCACCGGTTGAAAACCAGACCCTTCGCCGTTGGGCCACCTTCATGCGGCTTGTGAGATTAGTTTGTTAGTTTCTGTGGTCACGCAACGACATCAAGGATTTAAGAAAGTCAGTCGCCGTGTTCCATATCTCCATAAATCCCCTTCCAGCAACGAAAAATAGTGGGAAGTCACAGATTGAGCATATGTCGCGGAAAGTGCTCTGAAATCAACGAGCTTGCATTCGACTGAGACGATGAAGGAGATTCTTAGCTCAGGTGGATAGTTTTGGGGGGGGTTTCATTCTCTAAGCTAGATGGTTTGGTCATGGAGCCTTCATTGTTCTGAACAACACTAGCACAAACTTCAGACAGAAGTGAGGTGTCCGAATTTCTCCACATATATCTCACAGTTCCTCCAGTCAACCTCGATCTTGATTAGTTGTTGTGGATCTTTAACCTGTCATTGTCTACCTCTTTATTTTTATTGTATCTCTCTCTGATCTGACTCCTGGTCCTATATTTCGTGATTTTCCTGATTGGTTGATAAATTGAATCGACCCCAGTGTGGTTGTTGGTTGCTGATCTACCTGAGTGCTAAGCTTCTGAAAATTCCCTGGTGTTCCTAGTATTCCCTCTACTGAAGATTTCAACATTTTTCCAATCGACTGTGTTCATAGTTGTTCACATGTGTTGATATAAACGAAGATATGTGATGGCGTTTGATCGCCAATTGATATTCATGCAGGCGGGGATGAAGGGGACATCCACTTTGTCCGATGTTGTGTTTTTTTGCAGTCGAAACAGTTTATTTTGTAGATAATGTTCTACTTTTCTTCTTTTGTCATTTCGTCCTTTGGTGTACATAAAACTAAAGAAGGTGATTTTGATGGTTTGTGCTACACCCATTACAAACGGTTTCAATAATCTCGTAATTTCTGATGCCCTGGTACGGCCGAGAGTGGGGAGAGTCCGCTCTCCCTCTCGAAACGCTCTCACATGGCCACGCGTATATAGCCTCTGCCAGGGAAGTCTTACTGCCTTCTCGTGGCGGGGGTGTTGTTTACAAAAGTGAGAGGACGAGAAGCGAATGTCCGGCGCTTTAACCGGGTTGGTGGGCACGAAGGGTCCACCTAGGGGAGTTGGAAAACCCTGATTCCAAACCAATGGTGCACATGGGCTCCAGTATCCTGAAGGAACAAATGGCGTAAGAACCAACCGTTGGTCACCGGCTACCATGGGACTGCATCTCTTGATGTTGCCCCACTGCCTTGTGGATTAGACTTTTAGGTCAAAGGCTCGGGGTGTGGCCCCCTAAGAAAACCATCTGCTTCGGTTTGGGCAGCCGGGCAGTATCACAGCCCACACACAAATGACATGAAATGACGCGCTACACCAACTACACTGCTCTCGTTCGTAATAGAAGAAAGACAATTTACATTATTATTATTTACTACGTTGCTTTTTCACCCCCTTTATTCCCAATCTGTGTATCCTTCTTTTTCAACTTATGCAGTAGCTCGCCCATGGTGGAAACTCTGTCCTATCTAAACGATCTCCAGTCACTGTCTGGTTGAAAGTGAATGCTTCCACCGATTACGAATACTGAAGCAGTCTTTCTGAAACCGCGTACGCCGTTCAAGCTGGCTTCCTTCAACGTTCGCACACTAATGCAGATCGGACAACAGATGGGGCTGGCTATGTCTTTAGAAAGTCTTAATGTTGATGTTTGCTGTCTATCTGAGACCCGTATTCAAGACTCTAGTGAAGTACTACAAATTCGCTCTCCATCTGTCGCTTCGAAAAGCCTGTTTCACGTGCGCTTATCCGGGGACTCTGTGGCATCTTAGTCCGGTCTTGCTGGTGTCGCACTAAGCGCTAGGGCTGAGGCAGCACTAATCGATTGGATCCCCATTAACAGTCGGTTATGTGCTGTTAGATTAGAAAGTTCCATCAAAGTGAGAAGAAATCGGCGTGAGAGACGGTGTCTTTTCGTCATCTCCGCATATGCCCCGACAGATTGCAGCCCGGATGCAATCAAGGATGAGTTTTACCACCAGTTAACAGTTCTTCTCCAGAAAGCGCGTTCGACAGATATTGTAGTATTAGCCGGAGACTTGAATGCTCAGGTCGGGCGTCTAGGCACAGAAGAGAGTCGTTTAGGTGGCCGATGGGGACTTGTTGGTCGCAGGACAGATAACGGGGACCGTTTGCTGCAACTGTGCACAGACCACAACCTGTTTCTGGCTAGCACTAACTTCCGGCACAGTCATCGCCGGTGTGCCACCTGGCGTCCTCCCTCTGCATCTCAAGCAACGGATCGATGTTAGTAAACTGGCTGCAACTTCTGTTGCAAGTGAGTATCGAGCGGAGCTAGCTTCTAGGCTAGCTACCATCCCACCGAAAAGTATAGATGAGCATTGGTTGCATCTTCACGACGCCATGAAAATGGTGAGTAAAGCCGCTTGCGGCTTCGCGAAACGTCCCGCTCACAAGCACTGGGTTTCTTCTGGCTCCTTACAACTGATCGAATCCCGTCGGTCTACTCCGGGTGACCGTGAGTTTGACCACAAACGAAGGCTGTTACGTAGTGAAATCGGGCAAAGCTTGCGTAAGGACCGAGAAGCCTGGTGATCGGATCGTGCTAATGAGATGGAAGCAGCAGCTGCATCTGGTAACTGCCAGAAGCTCTTCCAACTCATCCGAGCCACTGGCAGCAAGAAGTCTGGTGTGAGTGAAACAATCTACGAGGATGATGGGATGCCAATCACTAACATCTCTCGACGTGTTGGACGATGGGCGGAATTTTTCGAAGAGCAGTTCAACTGGCCTGCTGCTCCGGCAACATCAACCAGTTTGTCCTGCCCCCCATGGCCGGTGACGACTGATCCACCAAACGAGGCGGAAGTCCGCAAGGAACTCCAACTCTTGAAACGCTACAAATCACCGGGCCCAGATGACTTACCTTCGGCTCTTTTTAAAGATGGTGGTGACTTTCTGACTAAGGAACTGACTGTGTTGTTTGCAGAGGTTTGGCAGCTAGAAAGTGTTCCAACATCATGGAATGAGTCAATAGTCGTCCCTATCTTTAAAAAGGGTTCACGTTGTTCCTGTAACAACTATCGTGGGATAAGTCTACTTCCGATTGCGTCCAAACTATTGGCTTCTGTCATTCTTCGTAGGTTGTTTAAAACCCGAGAACGATTGACTCGCGAGGAGCAGGCTGGTTTTCGTTCTGGTCGAAGATGCATTGATCACATCTTCACCCTCCGCCAAATGTTAGAACACCGTCATACTTATCGCAGGCCAACAATCGTAGTGTTTCTTGATATCAGGGCTGCCTTCGATTCGTTGGACAGGACTGTTCTCTGGGATTGTCTATTGAAGAAGGGTGTGCCTGAGAAGTTTATTAACATCTTAAAGGACCTGTATACGAACACCTCAGACAGAGTGAGGGCATACAACCACCTTTCTCCCTTGTTCCATTCAAGCAGTGGGGTTAGGCAGGGTTGCTCAACCTCACCATTCCTCTTCAACTTTGCCATCAACGACATCCTGGAAACAGCTCTGATGGATGTAAGTAATGGCGGTGTGGATCTGCTGTCTGGAGAACGACTTCTCGACCTCGAGTATGCGGATGATATTGTCTTACTGTGCGATAATGCCCAAGACATGCAATCCGCACTTAATCAGTTGGCAATCAGTGTCCGCAGGTACGGCATGTGCTTTGCACCCTCCAAGTGCAAAATACTCCTACAAGACTGGCAGGATTCTAATCCTGTATTCAGCCTGGGTGGTGAGCAGATTGAAGTAGTTGAGAAGTTCGTGTATCTATGTAGTTGCATAAGTGCTGGTGGTGGCGTGAGTGATGAGATTGATGCACGTATAATGAAAGCCAGAGTAGCTTATGCCAATCTGGGTCATCTTTGGCGCCTTCGTGATGTTAGTCTGGCTGTAAAAGGTCGGATCTACAACGCGTCGGTGAGAGCAGTTTTGCTCTATGCTTGTGAAAACTGGCCTCTCCGAGTTGAGGATGTTAGACGACTCTCTGTGTTCGATCATCGTTGTCTCCGAAGGATTGCTGACATACAGTGGCAACACCATGTTAGTAATGCAGAGGTTCGGCATCGTGTGTTCGGGCGCAGAGACGATAATTCAATTGGTGTCACCATCTTGAAACACCGACTTCGGTGGCTTGGACATGTTTTACGAATGTCGTCCCAGAGACTTCCACGTCGTGCATTATTTGCCGACTCTGGGACTGGTTGGAAAAAGCGGAGAGGAGGTCAGTGTATGACATGGTGTCGTGGCATGAAAGAAAGCTGCAAAGGGCTAGCTTCTGTTGGTCCTTCACGACTTCCTGGCTGGGGTCCGAGAGATGGTGCAACACAGTGGCTAGAGACGTTATCAGATATGGCTCAGAATAGAAGCCAGTGGCGAACCTGCTGTAACCTTCTTTTACTTTCTACATAAAGAGTGGTTCTAACTTTCTTAACTGAAAGAGTCTTCTGGTTGTACATTTTAGTCCGCGTTATCTTTTCATCCCTTCTCTTCCTACTTTCATTATTTTGTGTGGCGCATATGTATCTGGTGTCCTTTTGTACCAATATATATGTGTTTAAATAAATAAATAAATAAATATTCTGATGTCTTTTATATATGATAGGATGATCCTTTTTTTGTTTCGATACTTGGTTTCACTTCTGATGAGTTTAGTCGATATTTTTCGTTGAGTTGCGTGAGTAGCCATTCTTTTAAAGGATAGTCATTAGGTATTTTTCTTTATTTTTCCACTACAAGTGCCGCAGTGTGTTCTTGCCCTCGAATAAAGATTTTACACAGTTGATTTTTGTGCATTCAACCAATAAACATATACTCTGGTTAGTTTAAGCCATACATAAAGTTTAAGTAGCCCACGGTTTTAAACAATCACTAAGATTGTATTTGGGTTTCTCGACTCATTAAATCCTCGAATCTTGCACAGATTGTAACAGAAATATGTTTCACGCAAATCTGAAACTTTTCTCAGTTCAGTTCGCTCATGAGATTTGGTTACAATGTCAAATACTATGTGACTGTAATCAGAACTGATAACTAGTATCCCTATGTTGTTTCGGAATGGCGGGAATACTTAGAGTTGTACAACAATCTGTGACCGTTATCCATAGGATTATGAAAGTTATCTGTGGATTAATAATATTTCCAACACTTGAGTTCATCCACTTATATACTTCATTCTCAAAGCTATACGATCGTACTTGTATAAAATAATCAACGTGATAGGTTTTTCCCATGGGATGTTTATATATGTTAAGTAGAATTTGAAAAGTTAAGTTCATACAATCGTGTGGCAGTCCACTGAACAAAGGTTTATATTTCAATCATAAGCACCAAGACTTTTTGTTTGTGCCATAAATGCTTAAGAGCACCAGTCAATTGGTTTTCTGGATCATTGTCGCTAAAAGACCAACTAAATCGTTCTTTTAAAATTTAAGCCCAAAAAGTCAGCAAATTAAGCTCTCTTCAAACAACACCGCGAAATGAACAATATTGTCAGTTTGCATGTGTTTGTCTAGATTTGAATAGCTTAAACAGTTTGTCTGGCCGATAATATCCGTTCCAATACCTTTCAAATTTTCATTAAAAACAGCAATCTCCACAACTCTATACTGATAATTGTCATGTGCTCACTAGTGACAAGCTTCGAGAGGTAATTCTCGGAGTTATAGTTAGAAACCGTAACTATTGGAGGTAAACCATGTCGGGTGTGAGGCAGTTACCTGTCGAAGACAATGGAAGATGTTCGCGCAACGTCGTGAATTTGTTTGAGTAGGACATTAACATAGTTGAATGCCGGCTCGGTGGTCTAGAGGTTAAGCGTTCGCGCAAGACCGAAGGTTCCGGATTTGAGTCCGCGCACGAGATAGTGAGTGTGCACTGCCGATGAGTCCCACATTGGAGAAAAAACGGCCGTCCAGTCCTTTCAGGTTTTCAATGGTCGTCTAACATTAATCGGTTCGTGATCTCAATTAAAATAGCTGTTCTATACAATCGCTTTTCAAAAAACAGATACCTGAGAGTGGTCTAACTATAAGCATTATACAAATGAATAGGGAATCCTGGTTCTTGCGTACGCCTGTTACTCCTCATGGAGGAGCATAGGCCGCCCACCAGCACTCTCTATCCAACCCTGTCCTGGACAATCCTTTCCAGTTGTTATTCATCCTTTTCATATCTGCCTCTTTTCCGGCGTAATGTGTTCCTTGGCCTTCATCTTTTCCCTGCTAGTTTCTTCGTTGTATCATATTCCCTTCTCTTGAAGCTTTTTCCGCCGTCGTTGCTGGTTTTTCCACGTATTTCTGCTTGGCGGCTTCAATTCTCTTCTTCACTTGCTTGTTTGCTTCAGTGTACTCAGCTTGTGCCTTGACATTCTCTGCTTGTGTTTGACTGCTTTTAATTGCTGTCTTCTTGTTCTTCCTTTCTTGAATCTTGTCCAGGGTTTCCAAAGAGACCCATTCCTAATGATGATGCTTCTTGCGGCCTAGAACCTTCTAACCCGTTGAAGTTAATGCTTCTTTGATACCTTTCCAGTTGTCCTCCATAGTAGTTTCTTGTTCGTTCAGTAGATCCTATAAGGCTTGGAACCCGTTGTTTAGAGTTATCTTGAATCCATTGAGTTTGTTAGTATCTCGAAGAAAGGCTGTATTGAACTTTTGTAATGCTGTTTCCCCAGTTGTGCAGTGTTTCTTTAGCTTCAGTTTCATCTTGGCAACCAGCAGGTGGTGATCTGAAGCTATGTCAGCTCCTCACCTGGTCCTCACATCTTCCATTGTCCTTCGGAAATTTTTATTGATACAAATATGATCTATCTGGTTCTCTGTGGTGTGGTCCGGTGAGATCCATGTAGCTTTTTGTATGCGTTTGTGTGGAAATATTGTGCCGCCTATAACCAGTTTGTTGAATGCACATAGATTTGCGAATCTCTCCCCATTTTCGCTTCTCTCTCCCAGTCCATGTCGTCCCATTATATCTTCACATCCGGTGTTGTCCATTTCGACTTTGGCGTTTAGATCTCCCATCAGGATGGTCAGGTCTTTTCCTGGGTATTTTGCTATAATCGATTGCAGCCTCTCGTAGAACTGATCTTTATTGTCGTCGTTGCTATCATTGGTGGGCGCATAACATTGGATAACATTCATTGTGATTCCCTCCTTCTTTATTTTGAAGGATGCTTTGATGATTCTGGATCCATGAGATTCCCATCCTACAAGTGCATTTCGTGCTTCTCTGGACGTCATTATAGCAACTCCGTAAATGTGTGGAGCATTTTCCTCTTCGTGACCGGAGTACAGAAGCATCTCTCCCGTATTTAACCTTTGCCATCCAGCTTGGGTCCAATGGGTTGCGTTGGTTTCGAGTACTGCCAAGTTGTATCTCCTCATTTCCGTTGCTATTTGACTGGTCTTCCCGGTCTCCCACATTGTCCGGACGTTCCATGTACCTATATTGATTGTTGCTCTGGTCGTTAGAAGGGGCATCGTCCTCGTGACTTCTGAAGAATCTCGGCTTTCATCCTGAGGCGTCATAATTCTTCCTTCAACTCCCAGGGTAGAGTTTAAATGGTTTAATTTGTTTAGTCTGGTTGGCGTTTTTTTATCAAGATTTTTCTACGGGATGGGGTTGTCAACCCTTCTCATTTACCCGGACTTTTAATATATATTTAACAATTATGAGCATAGGAATTTAAACCACATGTTTTTATTCCAAACAGAACCAACAAACTCTGCCCAAATGTTAAACCAGCCAAAGAAACAGGACCAGCGGCATAGTAAACCATCATTTGGTGTAAAGAAACATCAAACTGCTTTTGCGTCATGCGTTCAACCCATAGATCGTGCCGGTGGATATTCACTAAACGTGTATTTCTATTCTTTTTTTTAAAGTTCTCTCCTTAGATTGTCTTGTCGATTAAGCCTATACTTGCTTAAGATATACTAATCGTCAGAACGCATTGATAAATCGAACTAATTTTTCCATATGATTTGTTCAAGATGATGCTTCAGATACCTTTTTAATGAAAAGTAATTTTCTTCTCAAGCTGACATCAGTTGCAGAGCCATTTTAGACTTGAGACAACTACTTCGTTCTAGTTGTGAACCCCTCAAAAATCTAAACCTACTACCTCATACGAGTTGAGATCCTTTAAAGTTAAACTCAGTAGTGAACATTATATTATGCAATAGAAATTCAATCCATATGTTTCCTACTTTAGTCAATTTGTTATATATCATGATTTCATTGTTGTTGATTTTCTACGCTACTATAAGTATGTATATCTCTCAGAAATGTATTGCGGAGGTCTAAAGACATATTCATCCATTGTCCTCGAAATCCCTCATCATTCAGTCTTGATAAATTGCAACACAGTTAAATGGAGCCAATACTAACCTGCTTTTAGAGTTTTATGAATTAGGGTAGCTAATAAGCAATATCTGAAGCTAACCATTTCATCTATTGTGTTAGAGTAAAACATTCTAAATAAGAATATTCACATAATTATCCTTTCATCTGTTACATTATAGTCATTCTAATTTTAGGAACCTGTTTCGACTGTGAATAGTTCTCCCAAAAATATGGACAAACTAAAATTACTATCTAGAAACTATGAAACCTCTTCGTCTTCAGATATTTCATCTGACAGTGAACCTGAATTAATTGAAAAACCTGTAATCCAGAAAGTATGTTTTTATTTCCATCTAGTAGTGCGACTTTTCAGCCTAAGGATCCAGCCTTTTTAATTCCACCCGACTATATCTTACAGTCAGTGAAAGACTTGGTAATTTTATACACTAGTGTAATTTGTATTTTTTAAATCTCTTAGACTGCAGATATAAAGGTTTCGTTACTCGGGAAAATCTCTCAAGTTTTTGATAAATACGGTAACCTTTTGTTGTTTGCACCAGTTTTAAAATTAACATATTTAAATAATAATGTGATACCGAACATTGTGTTCAGTAATTGCAAACAGATTTTTTCAATATGAATTGTGTAAATGGCATACTACTTTTGATTTCGGATATGTAAATATATGGTTATGGTTTACTGAGTTCATATGATACTGTCTCGTCGGGAGTTTTATGGATCGTTTCCGTGCGTACAATAGTGCTAATCGTGAGTGTCAAAAAAGTGTGTGGAATACACGAACAGTTTTAAGAATAATCTATTTTCACCTAATTTATCTCAAAGGTTTATTTTACTGTTACATTTTATCTAATTCATTTTACTTTTCAGTTGTCATCCGTTCCATTAATTCAGCAGTTGTATTGAATGAGCGATCTGTGCTTTTTCTAGAAGACGGCAAGCATTTGGGTGAGGTGAGTGTCCTTTTATTCTCAATCGGTCGACGTTATCAGTATATAGGTCATTGTAGTTGTTTCAAAGAATTAGTGAATCAACGTTGATTTCTCACCAAATATTTTTAATTATTATGTATTGATTTCGTTAACATCTGTATTGAACCTTGTATAGCCCTACTCATTGATCTTTCATGAACATTCGACGGTCAAATTAATGATTTAGACATTTTGATTACATACGGCATTTAACCATACCATGAACCATTAAGTTAATAAATGTACCTATAACCAGTAAAGTAAACCTGGATATACCCCCAAATGCCCTGTTACGGCCGAGAGTGGGGAGGGTCCGCTCTCCCTCTCAAAATGCTCTCACATGGCCACGCGTATATAGCCTCTGCCAGGGAAGTCCTACTCATTGCCTTCTCGTGGTGGGGGTGTTGTTTACAAATTCGAGAGGACGAGAAGCGAATGTCCGGAGCTTTAACCGGGTTGGTGGACACGGAAAGTCCACCTAGGGAAGTTTGAAGACTTTAATTCCAAACCAATGGTGAACATGGGCTCTAGTATCCTGAGGGAACAAATGGCGTATAAACCAACTATTAGTCACTGGTTACCATGGGACTGCATCTCTTGATGTTGCTCCACTGCCTTGTGGATTAGACTTTTAGGTCAAAGGCTCCGAGTGTGGCCCCCTAAGAAAACCACCTGCTTCGGTTTGGGCACCTGAGCAGTATCACAGCCCTCACACAAATCAGATGAGATTTGTGTGGCGCATATGTATCTGGTGCTTCCTTGTATCAATATTTATGTGTTTAAATAAATAAATTTTGTTCTACCCGTCAGACCGTAGATTCTCTTATTGGCTGAGATTTCACACGCTGAGATCTTCTGAATATCTCGATGGATAATCAAAGAAATGTTTAAGGTGCTCACCTCACTAATCCATCACACAATCATGGCGTATATTTGACTAATTTTTTAATGGCGCGTATACATTGGAGCAATTCTCTTTGTATTATTTTTCAGATTTAACATATGTTTACTAATAGTGCTAGAGTTGTTTAGATCAAAAGCATTTGACCATGGATGTCATCGAAACATTTAGCGTATAACGTAACCACCCAGAAGGTGGCGGCTTTAACACTAGGTAGTTGAAGCTAATCGGGGAAATGCTTTGGAACTTAGCTTGTTGGTATTCGACACTCACCGATTAAGTGTTTCCTGTTATCTTGGTGTGACTGGTGCTTTCCACCAGATTCATTCCTAGGCTAAGTCAAAGAAGCTACCGTACCGAAATATTAAGAACTGGACTTTTACACTACCTAGTGTTTGATAATTAACTAAGTTGTGTTGTTTCGTTCTTAGAGTTGATCAAAGTTTACGGATGAAAATACCATGTGATCCAAATTTTATCTTCCCCTAAATCCTAAACACCAGACTCTAAAGTTTTCATTCCACATTCTTATTAATTTCTTTCACTTTAATTTTTTGCTTTTGTCTATGTAGTTGCTTTTACTCTTTCCTCCGGCAGTTGTGTTGACGTTAATCGTCTCAAGCTGAACAAAAGTGTATTTTTCTCAAATCTTGTATTGATTTTGTCTATCTACAACTTATATCTTACTGCACGGATTTGTACTTATCTAATGAGTTGCATTTGGTTGACAAGTAACATATGTGTGTCATTCATTAATTGGTGTATATACCTCACTTCGGTCTAACCAACATCATTCTCATCTGAACATCAGCTGTATCTCACAGCCTGGAACAAAATTTATTTATTTAAACACATAAATATTGATACAAGGAAGCACCAGATACATATGCGCCACACAAATCTCATCTGATTTGTGTGAGGGCTGTGATACTGCTCAGGTGCCCAAACCGAAGCAGGTGGTTTTCTTAGGGGGCCACACTCGGAGCCTTTGACCTAAAAGTCTAATCCACAAGGCAGTGGAGCAACATCAAGAGATGCAGTCCCATGGTAACCAGTGACTAATAGTTGGTTTATACGCCATTTGTTCCCTCAGGATACTGGAGCCCATGTTCACCATTGGTTTGGAATTAAAGTCTTCAAACTTCCCTAGGTGGACTTTCCGTGTCCACCAACCCGGTTAAAGCTCCGGACATTCGCTTCTCGTCCTCTCGAATTTGTAAACAACACCCCCACCACGAGAAGGCAATGAGTAGGACTTCCCTGGCAGAGGCTATATACGCGTGGCCATGTGAGAGCATTTTGAGAGGGAGAGCGGACCCTCCCCACTCTCGGCCGTACCAGGGCATTTGGTGGCCCTGAAACATAATCTAGTGCACAGTAACCAAGGTATATTTAGTACTAATTAGTCATTTGTAAACCATATATCATTTGTTCCAGGAACCCTCTCCAATAAATAGTCTTAGTAAGGCGACTGTAAAGCACAATCTGAATGTATGGAAATGAAGATATAAAAGCGAACTTTTATCAGGACCCGAAACAAGTAGTTTATGGAGTAATCATCAACAAATCTTATAGAATAATAAATGACCTCTCATTTAGTCATTATCAACACAGCTTGCCATAAACAGGTATCGACCAAAGCTGCCACATAAGAGTACGAAAAGATGAAATTAACAAGTTGAAATAATAGTAATATCAATAATAGTTGGGTTAAACACAGAATATAATTCGAAAAAAGGAATGAAATAATAGAAACAGAAAGTATATAAAGTAATATGAAAACTCAAGATTTAGAGGAAGATAAAGAATTAATGTATCTGTTCAACTACGGTCAATTTCAAATTATGTCACTCGACTTTTCCAACGAAAGGGCGCTATCAGATCGTCACGAAGATCTTTTAATAAACATATTTAACGTTTGTCAAAACCGAACACCTTACATTGTACGTGTCTTTATATTAATTTCCCATGTAATACGTTACATGCTGAGATGTGCTGTAAAATAATAGAATAGCATCGAGTTATATTTTTCTTCTGTAGCTAAACTTCATACTTTCAATGGTGAAATTCTGAGCTGTTGCTCAAACTAAACATTATAGTTCATCCTAATACAGCCATGTTTTCCCATCAAACATTTAAAATGAGGTCTTCGAACCTAAGTTCCATGTATTTAAATGATTGGACCTTAACTGTTTGGTAAAGTTGTACCCTTACAATGTAAGCACTCAACTTCCAGCCATGGGTTCAAACAAAGCCTTTTTGAAGCGAACTAGTTGGTGCCGTCGTTATTGTGATACAACAACCTTGTAGGTGGCTGTAGAGTTCCAATATATGTTTGTATACAAGTCTGAGATCGCTACAATCAACGGAAATGGACGAGATAGAATATCGTGTAATTTGTTCCATTCACAAATTTAGATAAGGCGAAAACTACGATGAATTCATTTCGTTGCTTTCTGTCCAGCTGTATAAAATGTAGTAATTTGTTTCAACATACTAACATAATTTGATATTTCAAAAAGATAGTAGTGCTTGGACTTGTCTCAACCATGTCGTAAAAGTTATGAATGGACCAATGTGCTCAAGACTGGAAAACACCTGTAAAACATACGTGAATAAAAGTTACTGGCAAAAGATAAGAAAAATTCCGTCTATTAAGCCAACACTACAGTATTTCAGAAAAAAAACTATTGAGTTAACTCTTCCCATTTCCCTCATACGATTTCAAAACAAATGGGCAAAAATCTATCTTAAATCTACGTTTCACAACCTTACAGAATCAGTAAAATGCAATGGAGATGGAGTTTTATTCCTATCACACAAGTACATACCTAATACTAGTCACACAAACCCTCAACGTGTTATTGATGGTAGTTACAGGTAATCTGTAAGAAGCCTTGCACGTAAATTTCTTGCTAGTTGTAACTTGCTAACATGGCGTGCCTTTCGAGAAAGTGATACTTCTCGTGGGATTCTAGCCAGCATGGCTCACTGATTTATCAGTAAGTAATAATTGATATCAGGTTTGCCTAACCTGTGTATGATTATGAGTTTGATGCAATGACAAGTTAATTCTTCACTTGTAGTATCTTATAGGCTTGAGATACTAAATTTTTAAACTCTCTAGACACTTGTATTTTAACTCAGCTTATCAGCCGGACACAATGTTCACATAATTTAGCATTAAGCCATATTTTATGTATCATAGTTAATGGTATAATCAAATTACCCAAACCAAATAAATAGGTTATATATTGATGATACAGAGTAGTAGGTGTTTGAGCAAACTTTTTGTACTTATGTCTATCAAAGGTTTATGAGACATTTGGCCCAGTACGTACTCCATTTTATCTGGTGATCCTTTCCGAATCATTTTGTGTACCCAAGTTAAGAAATGATCGAATCTCAGGTCCACACAATTGTACACTTTCAAAATCAACGAATTATTCTGAAAGTTTAGAACCTCAAACACCAAGTGAATCAGTTACTAATACTCAACTTGATAATTACAATTCACCTAATGATAGCAACAGTCAGAATCGTAGTGAAATTGAAATATCAATTACTGACAACAGTAATGCTATCAATTATGAAGAAAAAAGAAAGGTTAATTCTTCATTGAAAGAAGTATCCGTGTTTTATGCACCCGATATGCCTGAACTCACTATTCCTGTCTTTTACAACCAATTAATTGCTAGTAACATCAAAGGATCAGATGCATCTTGGGTAGGCGATACGGAACCACCTCCTGAGGTAAGTTTAAAATCTCAGCATCTTTTGTTAATATGATAGTGCGATAGACTATATTAAGTAATTTTTTCATTTTCACCCATAATCCAGTAGTAAAACAAAGAAACTTTGACACCGCTTCAAACATTCAAATGTCGTTAATTAATTAGTAGTCGACGCACTATAAATATTTACCTTACAAACAGCAAATAAATATGGTTATAAAAGGTAACCAGTAAGTCATAACAATCAAGCTCATGTATCATTGTCACTTTCTGATGCTTATGAATCTCGGAGCTATCCATAGTGATATCGATCTATAGATAGGGGATCTAATCATATGTGATCTAACAAAGGATCTATAACAAATAATTGTAGTATCGCTAAAAAAATTATTAAGCTAACATAATCTGCATTGGTTCAGTTTTTCTGTGTATTATGGTTGATTATTACTTCCTGTTTTATCCACACCCTTTCGTTATGCGACAAAATAATATCTCTAATTTAATTAGAATACGGTATGGTACGTCTAACCAATTATTGAAGCTGGAGTAGATTATGGTTCTTTTTATAGTTTAAAAACATATTGTTAGATAAGGTGAGCAGATGTGTTCGTTTTCATAGACACTTGAAACTTAGTTCACTCTCGCGAAATTGCAGTATACTGCGTAGAAAATATACTGTTTTATACACTACAAACGTTCTACATGATAGATGTTTGGAAACTGTTTTTATACACGAAGATTATAAAATACTTATATACAAATACTAGAAACCTATTACTAAAGAGTTTGAGGCTATTCGAAATTCGACACTACTACATTTCACTGTGATAAAAAATTTTCTGTCTGATTGCAGTCAATATATTGGTTTTGACTTAGGCACTGGAATTTTCAGACGATGAACGAGAGAAATTGCATAAACGCGCGTTAAAGATGAAACGAAAATCACAGACACTAGGTGAGTTATTTATACGTTTCCTACAATTGCAAAAGTCTAATTTCGTTAACTATCTAGTTAATACTTTGTTTTGAAGAGGAAAATTGATGTATGAGAGAGTAGTTTAATAAAATGAAAATTCATATTCTAATCACATTTTGTGGTTAAGTTAATATTTATCTAGTCGATAAAACTTCTTTTCCGATGACAAGCTATCTCCGCTCTTTGTCAATCTAATCTCTACATCAGCGAACAGCCATCGTTTAGGAAATAGCTAAAATGTTGTATTAGACTTGTTAAAGCAACTAAAATTATTGTCTTAAAATAAACTTGGGAAATAATGAATCTGAAAATCGAAGAATTCGGATAGTATGGAAGGAGTAACTAGAAACATAATCTAGTTGTCAATGAATACAAATGTCGAAACACGTAAACGAATATTAACATGATCAAATTACATTACATTCTCCGAGTTGAGGATGTTAGACGACTCTCTGTGTTCGATCATCGTTGTCTCCGAAGGATTGCTGACATACAGTGGCAACACCATGTTAGTAATGCAGAGGTTCGGCATCGTGTGTTCGGGCGCAGAGACGATAATTCAATTGGTGTCACCATCTTGAAACACCGACTTCGGTGGCTTGGACATGTTTTACGAATGTCGTCCCAGAGACTTCCACGTCGTGCATTATTTGCCGACTCTGGGACTGGTTGGAAAAAGCGGAGAGGAGGTCAGTGTATGACATGGTGTCGTGGCATGAAAGAAAGCTGCAAAGGGCTAGCTTCTGTTGGTCCTTCACGACTTCCTGGCTGGGGTCCGAGAGATGGTGCAACACAGTGGCTAGAGACGTTATCAGATATGGCTCAGAATAGAAGCCAGTGGCGAACCTGCTGTAACCTTCTTTTATCTACGATATAAGACGTGGTATCATACACTCTTCTTTAAGCTGAGAAGAGGTCTGTGCTGTGTTGATACGATTTTACGTTCCTGTCGGTTACTCGTATTTACAGTCGCCTGTCTCATATCGCTAACTTTACATCTATTTCTAGTGCTGGCGACCATATGTCATCGTGTGTGTCCGTTATTGTACTCAAATATAATATGTGTTTAAATAAATAAATAAATAAATATTCTGATGTCTTTTATATATGATAGGATGATCCTTTTTTTTGTTTTGATACTTGGTTTCACTTCCGATGAGTTTAGTCGATATTTTTCGTTGAGTTGCGTGAGTAGCCATTCTTTTAAAGGATAGTCATTAGGTATTTTTCTTTATTTTTCCACTACAAGTGCCGCAGTGTGTTCTTGCCCTCGAATAAAGATTTTACACAGTTGATTTTTGTGCATTCAACCAATAAACATATACTCTGGTTAGTTTAAGCCATACATAAAGTTTAAGTAGCCCACGGTTTTAAACAATCACTAAGATTGTATTTGGGTTTCTCGACTCATTAAATCCTCGAATCTTGCACAGATTGTAACAGAAATATGTTTCACGCAAATCTGAAACTTTTCTCAGTTCAGTTCGCTCATGAGATTTGGTTACAATGTCAAATACTATGTGACTGTAATCAGAACTGATAACTAGTATCCCTATGTTGTTTCGGAATGGCGGGAATACTTAGAGTTGTACAACAATCTGTGACCGTTATCCATAGGATTATGAAAGTTATCTGTGGATTAATAATATTTCCAACACTTGAGTTCATCCACTTATATACTTCATTCTCAAAGCTATACGATCGTACTTGTATAAAATAATCAACGTGATAGGTTTTTCCCATGGGATGTTTATATATGTTAAGTAGAATTTGAAAAGTTAAGTTCATACAATCGTGTGGCAGTCCACTGAACAAAGGTTTATATTTCAATCATAAGCACCAAGACTTTTTGTTTGTGCCATAAATGCTTAAGAGCACCAGTCAATTGGTTTTCTGGATCATTGTCGCTAAAAGACCAACTAAATCGTTCTTTTAAAATTTAAGCCCAAAAAGTCAGCAAATTAAGCTCTCTTCAAACAACACCGCGAAATGAACAATATTGTCAGTTTGCATGTGTTTGTCTAGATTTGAATAGCTTAAACAGTTTGTCTGGCCGATAATATCCGTTCCAATACCTTTCAAATTTTCATTAAAAACAGCAATCTCCACAACTCTATACTGATAATTGTCATGTGCTCACTAGTGACAAGCTTCGAGAGGTAATTCTCGGAGTTATAGTTAGAAACCGTAACTATTGGAGGTAAACCATGTCGGGTGTGAGGCAGTTACCTGTCGAAGACAATGGAAGATGTTCGCGCAACGTCGTGAATTTGTTTGAGTAGGACATTAACATAGTTGAATGCCGGCTCGGTGGTCTAGAGGTTAAGCGTTCGCGCAAGACCGAAGGTTCCGGATTTGAGTCCGCGCACGAGATAGTGAGTGTGCACTGCCGATGAGTCCCACATTGGAGAAAAAACGGCCGTCCAGTCCTTTCAGGTTTTCAATGGTCGTCTAACATTAATCGGTTCGTGATCTCAATTAAAATAGCTGTTCTATACAATCGCTTTTCAAAAAACAGATACCTGAGAGTGGTCTAACTATAAGCATTATACAAATGAATAGGGAATCCTGGTTCTTGCGTACGCCTGTTACTCCTCATGGAGGAGCATAGGCCGCCCACCAGCACTCTCTATCCAACCCTGTCCTGGACAATCCTTTCCAGTTGTTATTCATCCTTTTCATATCTGCCTCTTTTCCGGCGTAATGTGTTCCTTGGCCTTCATCTTTTCCCTGCTAGTTTCTTCGTTGTATCATATTCCCTTCTCTTGAAGCTTTTTCCGCCGTCGTTGCTGGTTTTTCCACGTATTTCTGCTTGGCGGCTTCAATTCTCTTCTTCACTTGCTTGTTTGCTTCAGTGTACTCAGCTTGTGCCTTGACATTCTCTGCTTGTGTTTGACTGCTTTTAATTGCTGTCTTCTTGTTCTTCCTTTCTTGAATCTTGTCCAGGGTTTCCAAAGAGACCCATTCCTAATGATGATGCTTCTTGCGGCCTAGAACCTTCTAACCCGTTGAAGTTAATGCTTCTTTGATACCTTTCCAGTTGTCCTCCATAGTAGTTTCTTGTTCGTTCAGTAGATCCTATAAGGCTTGGAACCCGTTGTTTAGAGTTATCTTGAATCCATTGAGTTTGTTAGTATCTCGAAGAAAGGCTGTATTGAACTTTTGTAATGCTGTTTCCCCAGTTGTGCAGTGTTTCTTTAGCTTCAGTTTCATCTTGGCAACCAGCAGGTGGTGATCTGAAGCTATGTCAGCTCCTCACCTGGTCCTCACATCTTCCATTGTCCTTCGGAAATTTTTATTGATACAAATATGATCTATCTGGTTCTCTGTGGTGTGGTCCGGTGAGATCCATGTAGCTTTTTGTATGCGTTTGTGTGGAAATATTGTGCCGCCTATAACCAGTTTGTTGAATGCACATAGATTTGCGAATCTCTCCCCATTTTCGCTTCTCTCTCCCAGTCCATGTCGTCCCATTATATCTTCACATCCGGTGTTGTCCATTTCGACTTTGGCGTTTAGATCTCCCATCAGGATGGTCAGGTCTTTTCCTGGGTATTTTGCTATAATCGATTGCAGCCTCTCGTAGAACTGATCTTTATTGTCGTCGTTGCTATCATTGGTGGGCGCATAACATTGGATAACATTCATTGTGATTCCCTCCTTCTTTATTTTGAAGGATGCTTTGATGATTCTGGATCCATGAGATTCCCATCCTACAAGTGCATTTCGTGCTTCTCTGGACGTCATTATAGCAACTCCGTAAATGTGTGGAGCATTTTCCTCTTCGTGACCGGAGTACAGAAGCATCTCTCCCGTATTTAACCTTTGCCATCCAGCTTGGGTCCAATGGGTTGCGTTGGTTTCGAGTACTGCCAAGTTGTATCTCCTCATTTCCGTTGCTATTTGACTGGTCTTCCCGGTCTCCCACATTGTCCGGACGTTCCATGTACCTATATTGATTGTTGCTCTGGTCGTTAGAAGGGGCATCGTCCTCGTGACTTCTGAAGAATCTCGGCTTTCATCCTGAGGCGTCATAATTCTTCCTTCAACTCCCAGGGTAGAGTTTAAATGGTTTAATTTGTTTAGTCTGGTTGGCGTTTTTTTATCAAGATTTTTCTACGGGATGGGGTTGTCAACCCTTCTCATTTACCCGGACTTTTAATATATATTTAACAATTATGAGCATAGGAATTTAAACCACATGTTTTTATTCCAAACAGAACCAACAAACTCTGCCCAAATGTTAAACCAGCCAAAGAAACAGGACCAGCGGCATAGTAAACCATCATTTGGTGTAAAGAAACATCAAACTGCTTTTGCGTCATGCGTTCAACCCATAGATCGTGCCGGTGGATATTCATATCAACAACAATCTTGTGGCTTTAGATCTTGCATGCTCATCCAACCACTAAATCACTGGGATATGTATCCGAGCGTTCAACCCCAAAGGCAAAATTCAACTTATGGTCACAATATCTGGCCTTCCTACCCCCCCACAGTACAGAATTCCTACCCATATATACCGCGAGACCCAATGCCGCCACAACCATTCCCATGTCATTGTATGTTTTTCGGTATAGCATTCAATTTCTTTAATATATTATAATTTTCCTCTACGAAGTTAATGTGCTAGAAATCATATACCATGAAATTGTTTGCATAAGTAGTTATTATTATTTAAACACATAAAGTTGGTACAAGGAAGCGCCACATAAATCGTTCATTCGATTTGTGTGAGGGCTGGGTTACTGTCCAGGTGGACAAACTAAAACATGAACTATGGTTTTTATGTAATTTAGCAACAAACATATCCAAAACCCATTTCTAGATTCAAATCGACAAAATACGTTGTCGAAAGCATTTAAATAAGATCAGATACTACCTTTTTGGAACAAAAAACTTGTTTCTGTTAGCAGTCGGTGTATGAATTTTGGCTTGTCTTCCAACTACTCTAATTAGTCGTCTACCAAAACATTGTTTAAATTGCCATGTTAAAAAGGAGCTTGTAGAATTTACGATTACACTAATCACCTATAGAACTACAAAGCCAATCGCTTGAATGCAGTTAACGATCTCCTTTGGGACGATAACTTTTTTCGGCACTACACGGAGGTAGTTTCAGTATTTTGCTATATATACTTTTCTTTTACCAGAACCTTAATTTTTTTCCTTTCTGATTCGAAACAGATCCTCTCCCTGAAGAACCCTACCAACAGAATTCATGGTCACCGTATGGTCCATTGTGATTACAAAATTATCCGTTTCATAAACGATTTATGCACAAAATATAAATATACGTACATAGCGACTAAGTGATCTTTTCATTATCATATACCAAATATTATTTTACTACCATCTTGGATATAACTTTTAAACTTGATTGTACACAAGCGTAACTGATACAATCACTTTGAAAACTAAATTGTAGCACCTGAAATATACAGCATTACATTTCTAAAAGTATCGTTTGAAAATTTGACTAGTTTTGATGTTAACCAAATCTTAAGATTATTAATAAAGTTGCCAAAAGTCTATGTCTAAGTGAAGCTGGCGAAAACCAGTCATTGTGAACTGAATGCCTTTGACTATTCTCAATGCATATATTTGATTAATTTTGCTAAAATACAAAGATTATGAACAAAAAACATTAACTAATATCAGGCTTATGAATGTGGAGATCCCGATGAAGTGTAATTCAACTTCGAAAAGGAAAATCAACCATTTAACCAAGTAGCTTTATTTTTTCTAGTGTACACAAAGTGGAATATGAGTGTTTTATAACAATTCCAAAAAACAAGTGCAATAAAGTTCATGCCAAAAGTTACACATCGATGTTTAAGTATATTACAAAATGGGTTTGTTTGAAAATGTTAGACACGGAATGTACGTACAATGCGGACAATGCTTTGTCTACATAGTGGGCATTCAGTCAGCTTTCTTCCGCAATCAACACAAGAAAATAAATGACCACATTCTAAAAAGACACAATTAATCGGAGCTTCCATACAAATCCCACATTCGTCATTCAAATCACCTGGACATTTATCGGATGGACATCTCTCACTCGATGTTCCAGCATTCTGACAATCTTCAACCTCAACTGCTTCATGAGTTTCAAATATAGCTGTAAAGAAAAAACACAAAACAACAAATTGACCAGTGTTAGTGTGGACATTATTACGGATTCTTATAGAATTGTGATCTGTCTTTCGTGCGAATAAACAAAACTCGATATTCACACTATTTCTATAGGTAGAATAACGGCAACTTAACAAGACAAACTGAGATAGGAGACATTTTAGTCAAATGGTCTGTTTTCTCGCAATCTCAAGACGTACTTTTGTTCTAATCAAAACTATTACTAATAACGTACATTGCTGTGAGTATTCCTCCAGAGATGACTATGATCCACTACAATGGTTCGCTGAACATTTTCAGCTCAGAGACCTGATGTGTTGTACAGGGCCTCCAAAATACTGTTATTTTCGGGACGCTCGTGCTTAACAGACAATCTTAGAGCGGAATCCGGTCTAACGAGCAGAAAGTGTTCTTGATATTAAGTCATGATTGTTGCTCTGCAGAGTCTTTCACGAGACAAAGTTTATTTTTTTACACTCACAAAGGCATCGTCTGAAGCTCATGTAGCCGAGTGCGTTAATCTGACCAAGAGTTTTGGATTTGATTACTCTTTAAGGTGGTTTACGAGTAAGATTTGAAGTTTAGTACGATATTTAAATACGTGTATTGATCACCTTTATGCGGTTTCCGTGAATCATCACTAAAGTCATTAATGAATTTCTCAACATTGGGACTCACGTGGCTGTTGTTGTTTGTAATTGCGCCATAACTGTTTCGCTCTGGCAATAAGTTCAGCTTTTTCCACACAGTGAGTGAAGTCAACAAAATTATAAACCAGAAGATCTTTGATCTGACGAACAGAGAGATTTTCAATGGATTCTTCTGACATTAAGTCTTCAAGTTTAACGTTGCGTTTTGTTGAGTCTGGAAACTAAGCATAAATTATGATTTCATCGATTGATAAGGTCTAGTAAAAGTGGAAACTATCGATTACTAGGCTATAAAAGTATGTGCACGCCGTTTAGATTCTCAGTGGATATGAAAGGATACATAACATTCCAATTAAGGCAGACGTTCCAGGATAAGCCAATAACACCAAATTAATAAGCTACACTTTTGCTGACGTCCTGGAAGTGAGGGTTTTAGGATATAAGAACAACAATAATGTGGGACAAACCAACTTTAGAGAATGTTCTAGACGAATTCCTCTAAAGGGTCTTATTCATCATTCTGTTAGTATCCTCAACGCTGTCCAGGTTCTGTTCTTAGTCTCCATTCCTGCAATTTACTTGGAACAATAAGTAACTGTTTGTGTATTTTTTCGGTCTGACAAAGGAGCAATGGCTGTGGTTAAAGTACAGCATCATTAACCAATAGACCATAGGTTTGAACCCGCAGAAGCTTGGTAGTACTGTCAGCCCTTAAAGCCATACTCGGTAAATGAGTTACATGCATGAGTATAGTGACCTTTAGAATTTCAGATCTAAGTAATAATTATATCCACAGGCATATTCAGTCGACGAAATTCCAGCCAGTAGGCTTTTGTTGAACTTCACTAGCGCTCGTTATTGATTACACTCTTCAAAAAAAACTAAATACGAGTTCTTACGATGACAGGTTTGGCGAATGAGAAGCAGATCCGTAAGCTGTGGTCACGGAAGAAAGAGTGGCATTAGTCCGTAGTTAAGATGTCAAAGGAAATGATTTACAGTTCGAAAATTTCAAGATGAATGGATAAATAGGTAGTAATAAGTACCACATGCTTTTGGTACTGATACGTTTGATAGTTAATGCTTTGAAATGAAAAAAGGCAACTCATATCATCAAATCAAATTTACAGATCATGGTTTTCCTTAAATCATAAGTCATTTATTCTCTTGTATCCCGAAGTTAAACATTGCTTTAGGACGTTGATAGCTCTACTGATTTCTCTCAATACCATTTAACTTTCATCGGGATAACAAAGTCAAATCTTATTAAGTAAGCATCAGCAAAGTGATACATTGTAAAATCGGACATTATTTTTGTGAAGTAATTTAGGAAAACTTGAATAAAAAAGCAAAGTGAGACAACTGAATCTGTAGTATATCAATTTTAAACGCGTGGATGCACTGGCGATCTACATTTCTCTGAATAAACAACAATAGTGAGGTTTATCTTGGCATTCCAATCTCCAAAACTTCATTCTCTGTTACGAAGCACTTTATCTTAGTACATAACGTTAAGGCACGATCAACCCTTATTTACACACTAAATAGAATTTGAAGTAAGGATCCAAGTTTACCAAATGACAGAATTTATTAAGACATACATCATTTCTCGGCAAAATTGAGTGCGAAACAGACTCATGCCCAAAACGTCCCTTTAGATCTTGATATTTTCGAATATTCGAGAGTTATCAAGCAGACTACGGCATTAAGTATCCAATGAAGCAGGTATTTAGCTTTTTGAAATCTCGAAATGGTATTCGGAAGAAATTCAATGTTTCTATTGCACAGCCAATATTATTTGTGTAGAAATAAAAGTAGAAAATACACTTGCTCTGTACACTAACCACATAGTCACCAGCATTTGAACTTCGAGTGGAAATCCCTAGACTGTTCAGAACTGCATCCACAAATTGCTCTTTCTCAATCAAACCAACAGAAGGTATATTACGACGTCGCATAAACCATTTTAAATCACGGATATTAAGACCCATTACTGAATCCCAGTTAGCTTCATTTGACTCTAAAACTCTGCACCGGTTGCATAAAATTGTACGATCTGGAAAAATGCATCAAACACATTCCTAAAACATGTTATGGTAAGATTAACACTTCAGTTAAATTATTTTATGTCACGTGTTAGAAGAGCGATATATATATAGGTATTTACTGAAGTTATAATTCGGGTGTTTGTCACAATATTTAAAACCCGATTCTTTACCTTTAAGACGTTTTTCTGTTTTCCACTTTTTTTTACAGAATAAAGCTCCATAACTAATACAAAACTGAGATGCTTTTCTAAATATTTTTTTGGATTCCAATTATTATTTTACTAGTCTTCTTCCCGTTCGAATTCAACTTAATCACAGTCAGACTTGCGAAATTACGAACACCCAACTTTTGCTCATTGTGTCCGAACTAAAGACTTTAATGCCTTTCATGAGGATGGTTTATGTGTGGGTAGAAGTGAGTAATTAAGTGAATTTGCTGTGAAACTAGCAGGAAATGGAGGAGCAGCAGATGCGATTTTTAAACTTGCATGTAATTATGCTGATAACTTCCAGCCTTTACTTCTGAAACAGCATAAGTAATTATTTACATATATTCATTGGGACTGAGATTTTACCAACCACTCGTTTACCAAATTTTTGTGACTACTATAAGCAGAGATGAGTGACGCCTAGCAGTGGAGTCCAGGATGCACGTTTCGCTCTATTTGTGACTCGTCAGCTGGATGCACCTACATCCCTGAGTAGATGTACACTCCGGGACTCGAATTTAGGCAATCCGTACAGGATGGGCAAATGCCAATGATCAACTGATCAATTGCAGTCCTAAATATCAATGGGAAGATTCGAACAACTAATACAAAAATAGTATGACCACTGTTTTGATTGCTACTGTAATGACGGGAGAATTGAAGGAGCACTAATAGCATTGTTCCAGCCATCCTCATATTTGGTTAATTATTTGTTATCTGACAAATTAACACACACTACTTTGGTTGAACATTCCGCCTACAAAAAGCGGCTTAAATTTGATGGGTTTTTTAAAACTGATGGTGTGTCAATGGGGTCATCACTCGCCTCACTTCTGGCCAACTTGTTCATGGTCTGGTCTGGAAAACGTTACATATAAACCCACAAATGACAGTCCTGGTACGGTCGAGAGTGGGAAGAGACCACTCACCCTCTCAAAATGCTCTCACATGGCCACGCGTATATAGCCTCTGCCAGGGAAGTCCTACTCAATGCCTTCTCGTGGCCGAGGTGTTGTTTACATAATTGAGAGGACGAAAAGCGAATGTCCGGCGTTTTAACCGAGTTGGTGGATATGGAAGAGTTGGAAAACTCCGATTCCAAACCAATAGTGAACATGGGCTCCAGGATCCTAAGAAAACAAATGGCGTATGAGCTTTTTATTGGTCACCGGCTACCATGGGACTGCATCTATTTACGTTGCTCTACTGACTTCTGGATTATACCTTTAGATCAAAGGCCTGGGGTGTGGCCCCCTAAGAAAACCACCTACTTTGGTTTGAGCACCTGAGCAGTATACCGTCCCACACACAAATCGAATGGTTTATGTGGCGCAAATATATCGAACTCAACAACATCCTCGAGGAGTTAAATAGCTACAACCAGTCAATTAAGTTGGCAACAGAGTCACAACTGAACTCAGAATTCCACTTCTTGGATGTTTGACTAAGCAAGACATCATATAGGTCACTATAAAGCTTGATAAGTAGAAAACCATACAGTCGATAGACAAAAATATACCGAGACAGATTTGATATATAACTGCATAAAATCCAACAAACAACAATAACAGCTCTCCACCTGTGTTCATTGGAAGAAATTTGAAGCCAAAAACTGTTTATAAGCAATCAATTGAAATGATATACTGAAACAGGTATCCAGAGAATATCAATTAAACTCTGTCCTGGGAGTTGAAAGATCTTCTTTAAGAAGAATTATGACGCCTCATGGTAAAAGCTGAAATCCTTCAGAAGTCACGAGACCGATGCCTTTTCTGACAACCAGAACAACAATCAATATAGGTACATGGAATGTCCAGACAATGTAAGGGACTGGGAAGACCAGTCAAATAGCTACAGAAATAAGGAGATACAACCAAGCGGCTTACAATAAAAGTTGTCCAGTGATATTCATTCACTAATGATAGAAACGAAGACGACAAAGATCAGTTTTATGAGAGGCTGCAGCCGATGTGCTTTCAACAAAATGGTTGTGGGTGACACTACTTTACCAACAAATGTATACATGAAGCTACATGTGTTTCAACGAACCAAACCACACAGACCCAGATCGATCACATCTGGATTATTAAAAGGTTCAGAAGGTCAACGGAAGACGTGAGAACCAGGAGAGGTGCCAGCATAGCTTCAGATCACCACCTGCTGGTTGCCAAGATGAAACTGAACCTGAACATGCACTGAACAACTGGGGAAACAGCATTACAAAGGTTCAATACAACCTCCCTTCGAAATACCGACAAACTCAACGAACTCTAGACAGATATCAGCAATAGGTTCCAAACCTTACAAGATCTACTCACAAAAGAAGAAATCACTATGGAGGACAACTGGAATGGATTAAACAGGTACTAACTTCAACGTGTCAGCAGGCTCTTAGTCTCAAGAAGCATCATCATTAGGAATGGTTCTCTATCGAAACCTTGGACAAGATTCAAGAGCAGAGAAACAAGAAGACGGCAATTAAAAGCAGTCGAACAAGAGCAGTAAAAGTCAAGACAGAATGAATACACAGAAGCAAACAAGCAAGTGAAGAGGAGCACTGGAGCTGACAAGCAGAAATACGTGGAAGAACTAGCAACGACGGCGGAAAGAGCTGCAACAGAAGGCAATATGAAACAACTATATGACACGACGAAGAAACTATCACGGAAATGCAACAAACCAGAGCGACCGGCTAAGAAAATAAAGGGAGAACCAGTCACTGAGTCTTAAAACAGCGTAACAGGTGGGTAGAACACTCTGAAGAACATTTGAATGAATCAACCCCACTGGACCAACCAGATCTCAAAACAACACCTTCCAACCTTCCTATAGATATCACTCTGCCAACATTCGAAGAAATCAGGATGTCCATCAGACAAATCAAGAGTGGGAAAGCAGCAAGACCTGAAAATATACCAGCCGATGCACTGACGTAAGACATAGCAGTAACTGAAAACATGCTCCACGTTCTGTTCAGGAAGATTCGGGAAGAAGAATAAGTGCCACCAACAGACTGGAAAGAAGGATATCTCATCAAGATACCAAAGAAAGGAGATCTGAGTAAATGTGAGAACTACAGAGGCATCACACTACTATCAACAGAGTGTTATTGCAACGGATGAAAGACTTAATGGACGCGCAACGTTGAGATAAATAAGCTGGACTTCAGTCAGTCAGTCACAACGTGGAACCTGTACGTATTTACACCACCCGCAGTTGCCATACCCCGATTAGAACAGAGAGATGAAATTGTCAGGCCACATCCCAGAATAGCACAGGTAGTAACTATCAGTGATAATGGGAAACATAACGCATCGAAGGCACGACTCGAAAATAAAGTATAAATTAGCGGAATAAAAACATAAGAAAAGTTATGAGGGATTTAGAATCTTAGAATTTGGGGGAAGACAACGAATGGATGCACGTGCGTCGTCGCAAACGATTTCGGGTCATATTATTCAAAGTCTCTACCCATTGGTTACGATAATCACGCGGACCCCAACCAAGTAGTCTGCACCTATCAACATGGCTAAGTCCAGTTGTCAGTGACTTCATGGACTGATGCCATGTTACTGTTTGGCATCATTCAACACGTCCTAATCATCTCATTTGATGAAGATTTCCTAACCCAGGGAATTGCTTACACCGTGGTCCCAAACTGCACGAGCAATGCTTCAGAGATACCTGTGACTGAATACCAGTAACCTACGAATATCCTCTGCTTTTAATGGTCATGTTTCACATCCACAAAGTAGAATGGAGAGAAAACTAAGTAATTATTCCGACATTTAATGATACTTTTTCCATATTTATCAAATAGATAACTATCTATCGTCTTTAAACTGCTTCCATCTTAACGTTTCCTCATTAGGTACTAGATTACTACATAACTTCCTTTCGAAATTTGATTTTCTCAAACAATTTATGACGCAATACAAATTATGATAACTTTGTTAAATTGCGCAAAACCTTGTTTTATTATAAACTATCATATTCGATATTTAAAACTTTTGATTACGGTTGACAACTTTTTTAGGTGACACAACACCTCTTTATTTCATTATAGATTATTATTTTCAAAAATTAAAAATAAATACGACTTTCTATCTAAATTAAATATCGTCGAAAAGAAATTCTTTAGCTGCATTGTTTTAATTCTTTTTTATCACACAACCAGTTTTAGTTAGTTGATTAATTTCACCACCACGACAGTTACAAGCACAATTCAATTCTTAAAATGGCCTTTGCAATAATAATCAATGAGAATACAAATAATAATGAGAGCAATTCTATTATCTTTAAATTGTTGTTCTATACTGATTATCTCGAAAACGAGTTTAAAATACTGAACAGTTAGTCACGTATGATACTAAATATTGCTCATTTAATAAAATTGAGCTTATTAATCTACAGAGCAAGCGATTAGAACAATTTAGTTATAAAAAACAAATCAATGATGAAAATGAAAGGCCGATTCTTACCACAGAATACAATGCCGCCCGTCTTATTACCGTGTAAGTAGCAATCATACAAACAACTACCTCAAACAATAACAAATCAATAAAGAGGGTGATCGAAGTTATTGTACAATTAAGAATAATGTCTGGATATTACTTCTGGATCGATCAATGCTACTAGGAGAAATACAGGTGTTACAACCAAACAGTAACCGAATATAACCCATTGGCGAGCTAACGAAGAAGGGAAAATTCCATTCATCATTTCAGTTCCGTAGTCTGAGGTTCACATCCTGCTAATCTAATCATTTTATTAAATCTATATACTGTTGGTCACCAATAATTTACAATTATCTTTGAAATTACCTACCTAATATCCTGGAGACTAAAACGCTAGTTAATCTTCGATTTAGCTGTTTTAGTCACGGGAATAGTGGGAGTGAATCCATATTGCCTGTTGTTCTATAACCTTTGTTTATATCTTTGATTAGTTAACTGAGTTGCACCATCGATTAATTAGCTCATTTTTATATACGTTTTGTTTGTTAATATGTACTTAATTAGCAAGAGGGTTTGACTTTTGAACCCGGTCCAGTTGAGAGTCGGGGCTCTGTCCTGTGCTGAGATTATCTTTTTGACCACTCTCCACACTGCAACAGCCAGTTACCATGCTTTGAAGTGGCGGATCGACAAAGCAAGAGCACCATATCTACAACTGAAGAACATCTGGAACTCAAAAGAACTGTCAACCAACAGCAAGGTCAGAATTTCCAATACAAATGTCAAGACAGTTCTACTGTATGGGGCGGAAACTTGGAGAACTACGAAAGCCGTCATCCAGAAGATAAAAGTGTTTATTAACAATTGTCTACGCAAAATACGTCGGATCCGTTGACCAGACACTATCAGCAACAACCTACTGTAAGAGGGAATAAACTAGAAATCAGGAGGAAGCGCTGGAAGTGGATAGGACACACATTGAAAAAAGCATCCAACCGCGTCACAAGACAAGCCCCCACTTGGAATCCTCAAGGCCAAAGGAGAAGAGGAAGACCAAAGAACATATTGTGCGGAAGAAAGGAGACAGACATGAGAAGAATGAACAAAAATTAGATAGAACTAGAAAGGAAGGCCCAGGACAGAGTGGGTTGGAGAATGCTGGTCGGAGGCCTATGCTCCATCGGGGATAACAGGCGTAAGTAAGTAATCAACAAGTGATTCGACAAACATGTCTCACAGCTTTTTATCGGACCAATTTTTCGTTATTGTAAGCGGGTCACTTCCTTGGATCTAGATAAGATGAATTGTCTAGCACTAGTCTGTTTAGGTGCATCTACACAAAATGCTGGTAACTGACAGTCTCTAATTTTGTTTAAGGCGCTTATACTTAATACGCTCGAATGTTAAGATAGTCTTCTGCATGTATATATATGACATCTGGACTGAAATCGCAAATTTTTGGTGAAAACTTTACAAGTCTCATTATAATACGCCCAAAAATTAAATTTGTCAATAAAAATTATTAGGCGTCTGAGATTTCAAGCACCAGAAACTTAATAACAGTGATATAAAAAGGTTGATGAAATATATTTGAAAAATATTTATATCCTAACTCAATTTATTAAAAACTAACTCATACTTCGGTTCAACCAAATCACCTTTCAACCTACCTGGACCAATTGAAGAACACTCCGAACAATAAAATTCATTACACGACTGACAAATGCCAGAACCAGTTTCTGGAAATGTAAATTTCTTCGGGCAGGCTGAGCAAGTGTTAGGCATAAGTTTCCGATTGAATGAAAACGTCCGATAGATGTGTCAGTCAAAAAACGGTTTTCGTATTCAGGTAAAGTTCTCCTTATATTGTATATCCACATATTTATATAATATGGTAAAAAATGTCACTGAATTAAATATAAAGTGGGGTTTTTACTAATTACTTACATAAAGCCACAATTATCCCATAAATTCATAGTTATTTTGAACAAATCAATTCTCCTACTTTTCTAAAATGACTTGATTTCAGTCGACTATCCCCAGAGGGGGTCAATAGTACATCTACAAGTTCTTTACAAGCTACAATCGAATCCTAGATATGACGCAACAACATGTATGTACAAGAAATTCCCGTATCACTTTGGGTCTATCAGTTCAGTCCCATACATTAAACAACGTAAAAGTTCGAACTTGTATAAAACTTAATTCATTTTGTAGTAAATCAAACCGATACACAATAGTGGCAAGTCCTGATTTGTCTATTACCAACTGGCTGTTTGAACAAATGATAAATGTCATAACTAAGTAGTTTGAACAATCCCTAAGGTGTGCTTGCAATGCATGTTCTTTGGTGTCATAGTAGTGTACCTGGGTTTTATAATACTTTTATTCGTAACCAAATGTTTACATGCTCCTGCTTCGGTTCAGGTAACCGGGTAATATCCCAGTCCTTACGCAAACCGAACGATTTATGTGGCGCATATCTATTTGGTGCTTCCTTGCACCAATGTTCGTGTTTCAATACTTATTTATTTATTTAAACACATAAATATTGGTACAAGGAAGCACCAGATACATATGCGCCATACAAATCTCATCCGATTTGCTTGAGGGCTGTGATACTGCCCAGGTGCCCGAACTGAAGCAGGTGGTTTTCTTAGGGGGCCACACCCCGAGCCTTTGAACGAAAGGTCTGATCCAATAAGTAATAAGTTTACGTGCTGAAATATTTGGTTCTAAGACCATGAAGTATTCTCCAAACATAAATATATAATTTCTCAGCGAATTGAAATATAAACTGAAACAAATATATCTAGTGGTAATGTTTATTGAAGCTTCTGCGCAAATGACTAAAAATAAAAATGAAAGACTGAAGTATATATCACTCTGGTGCAGAATCACTACCGGATCAGTTGGTAATGACTTAGAAAACCGTGTATACAGATAGAAAACTAAACATGAAAACGGCATGCGAAATCGTAAAAAGTAAATACATAACAACAACTTCCTTACAGACAAACCGTGTTGATGCATTTAGGATGCCCCAACGCCTACGGAATCGATAACCTTAAATAGTGTTCGTTGTAAGCGTTATCCGCTTTCCGCATTTCTATTTAATTTTCTCAGACATCATCTTAAAGATAACGCTCTTGTCGTCTGACTTTGGAGGTTGGTTTGCTAGGGAATCCATTTATTGACTAAAAATATGCAGCTAACATGTCCCTGTTTGATAATTACAAAACGAAGAGTCTTCTGACTCCCTTAGGCAGCAATGCTATCATGTTTGGGATACATTTTCCCCCATTTAGATGATAACCCCTGCTTTACAATTGGCCTGCATCTGAGAAGGTTGGGACATGTACTAAATATATCAATTTACCAACTACCCAAACGAGATGGGTACGGAATATCAACCTAGGAGAGTTGGAAAACCCTGATTCCAAGGCAATAGTATACATGAGCTCCAGGAACCTATTTCTGGTCACAGGCTACCATAGGATTGCATCTCCTAACGTTGCTTAAATGTCTTGTGGATTAGAATTCTGGGTTAACTGGTCGAGGATCGCCTCCGTAGGAAAATCAACCGGCCTCGGTTTGAGCACCCGGGGAGTAGCGTAGTCCACACACACAAATGTAATGATTATGCGTAACAAAACATTTTTTCGCTTCCATTCGCGGCGAGACTAAACTACATGGACGACCTTTGAACGAATCTTAAATGACCTTGAGAAATATTAGCCAATCAGAAGACAGTTAGTATACAGTGAAAATATATTATACAAAACATAAAAATTAAAGGGGATACTGTTCTTTTATATGACTCAATAACTTATCAAGGTTAGATATAAGTTCAGAAGTCCTAAAATCATAGTGCATCCGGTACAGGAACTCATCCATGTGGCTCCATAGTAATCGACCTCTGGAACCATTATAAGGTCTCAAAAATTCTTTTAGCCTCGACCACATAGCTTCAATGTTGTTGGTATGGTTTTGGGTTTAGGGTTAGAGTTAAGGATGAGAATATAAATTACGGACGACCTTTGAGCGACGCTAGGGTGACTCTGAGAGTGTCAACATAATAACTAAGACTAAATAAGGTTATAAACCTGTGTGAAGAATTCAAATGATGATTTACAGTTCACGGTCAAGGTTAGGAATTATACATAGGGTTTTCATCACGAACTGACATCAGCTATAATGCCAAAACTCTATTTATACAAATGGATAATTGGATTTTGCGCAAAAATCTTATGATCACTTCTCTTTTAGACGCTGAATTATCACGTCTTCTCTAAAATCCGTTGTAAACCGACCGTACGTAAGCATCAGGTACCGAACTTAGCGCATTTTGTGTTTTCTTTTAGTTTTCAACTAATACAACAGCTTAGCTATAATGGAACGAATACGAGTTCTGAACTAGCCTTTCTAAAACCACATGTCCCATTTAAATTAAACTGCTTTAATGTTTTCACACCAATGCAGATCGGAAAACAGGTAGGTTTGGTCATGTATTTAAAGAGTCTTAACACGGACATCAATTGTTTATCCACGACCAGTATTCAAGACTCAAGTGAAGTATTGCACATTTGTCGATTCGAAAAGCTTGTTTCATGTGCGTTTATTCAAGGACCCTGAGATATTTTCGTCCGGTCTTGATGGCGTTAGTGTCGCACTAAGCACCGGAGTCTAGGCAGCACTAATCGATTGGATTCTCATTCACAGTCAATTACGTGCTGTTACGTAAGAAAGCTCCATCAAACCGAAAAATCTGTGTGGAAAACCATATCTTTTCGTTATCTTCATCTCTACCCCAACATACTGCAACCAGCAAGGAATTAAAAATCAACCCCACCACCAGTTAAGCGACCCTCACCGGAAACATCGTTTAGGAGACAATGTAGTGACAGTGGATTTTATTATGCAGGTCGGGGGTCTAGGTACAGGAGTTTCTCTAAATGGCTAATGGGGACTCGTTAGTTACACGTCGGGTAACGGAGACCCTCTTCTACAGCCATCTGTTTTTAACTAGCACTATCTACATAATCATATAACGGTTCGAGAAGATGAACAATCTACATCCATAAGGAAAAATTAGTATGTCACTGTCTTTACGATTAGCAGACAGATTAACCTGAATACATTATTAACTTTATAACCTATGTCTAACCGATCACAATTGCAGTATTTTAATTTTATTTTCTGTAAACTATTTGTCAATAAAATCTGCTTTCTGATTGAATAAAAACTAGCTGGAGATTCGTCAGATTTGTTTTATGCTTGTCCCTAAAATATGATTTCACCCTTACTGATAATAACAATAATTACTTACAACTAATTGAAAAATATTGTCTTTAGTAACTGTAGCAGCTGTCTTATTCATCATAAATCTATGTATAAAGTGTGCCCACTGAGTTCCCAGTCGATTTTTCTATATTAAAGATTTGCATGCTATACCTTATAGTTAAACTCACATCATAATACGTACCTCCCACCGACTGCACTTCTAAGTGGCTTCGGCAAGGTAAATAAGTCAGTGCGTTTTCAAACCTGCCCGCCGTTTCCTTTTTGCGACCTTGAACGGCCTGACACTAGGCGGTCATTCCGTATTTGGCTTCTAAACACCAGCATTCAAATGTTGCGGCTTTGGTAAAGGAAGGTTTTGATGTTAGTAAACCGAAATATTTTGAACCATTATCTACGAAATGAAAGATCATTCTACCTAACGAATAGATAATTAAGACAATTATTAGTTCTTATGCAGCTATGAAATTGGTAAAGAAAGACAAATGAGAATGAGTAGAGTGTTCAGATTTCAGATTCAGACTGTGTAGTAAAGACAGAAGGCTTATGACCTATGTTGTTCCTTTTTTAGCATGCCTCTGTGAGTGTCCAGTTTTCCCTTGAATGAGTCAATTGAAGGTATGGACACAACTAATTCGGGTAACAGGTTCCAAGAATTGATGACTCGGAAGGAAAACCTACATGTCGGGGGTATTTTGTCCACTCTTGGCTTTTCTACTCGCCTTCTATGTCCTCTGAGATGTCACGCTCTAGTGTGAGGAAAAAGAGGAAATGTTAGATCCAAATCCATTTTTAGTATTCTATACATCAAAATTCGGATCATCTCTTAATCTGTGATAGGACAGAGTAAACTGGTCTAACTTTTCAAGCCGCTCTTTGTATGGTAAACCCCAGAGTTCTGCAATTGCGCGGGTATCTGCCATCTGTAGTTGTTCTGAGATATCTGAGTTACATTTCGAACAGGAGCTTGCAGTCCGAACACAGTTCTCAAGCTTAGTTCCCGCTAAGGCTTTGTATACTGTTGTAGCGGTAAATAAATCCCCGAAACCAGTAGCTCTGTAAGTGTTCGACATTGGGTGCTGACCACATTAGTTTCAATAGAATCACCTAGCTGAAGGCGCTCGGTCATGCATCCGCAACCGATCACGAGTAGGAACGCTCTGTTCAACTTCTCCTGTAATCACTAGTCAGTTTAGATCAGCCACGTCTCGATATATTGATAGACTATCAAATATATCTCCGAACCTCCTCGCTTCTGACCTTTGATTTCACTGGGTGGACACGATTCAATTATAGATGTTGCTGGTAAGGTGATGTCAAACTACAATACCTCCGACATGTTCAGTATCAAGGTACTAGGGGTTTTTAGAAGATCATGCTTTATGGATTCGTGGATAAAGACAAGTGATCATTAGAAATACTTGAATTAGTAAGATCAAAATTACAAAATTTAGTATTAGTTGTAGAGGAGTGAAAAGCAGTATTAATAACTGACTGAATGTGTCCAGTTTTACCACATTTAAAGCATTTGGAATTACGAAATACACATGAATTACATGGGTGGAACTTGCCATAAAACAAGCATTTACCAAACTTGTGCTCATCTTCGTGAACTGTTTCACAACTCAACAATGAATTGTTATCTGAATAACCTTGATTACGTATTGGACTGCGACGACGTAGTAAAGTGGTGGAATTCCCTATGTCCTAGCGAGTCATTTTATTTAATTTTTCTCCTTTACCGCATTCGAAATTTGAATACTTTACATGGTCCGGCAGTGGTTGCTTGAGAGTTGCATAAGGGAGTGAAATCGGTTTGTCTGAAAGTGACAAAGTCTTTATTAAGCTGTATGCTTCTTTTCCGATGAATGTAAGAAAATGGGCCACAATATTACAACCCTCAACACCTTTCTGGATCATAGTCCAGATTTCGAACGTTTCCATGTAATCCTCAAAGGCATCAAAATGTGAATGTATGTCCAACGGTTCCACTACAGGCTCCATCGCGACGCCAATGTAGTAATTAGGAGTATTTGAATTATAGTCTAAACTAGTAATCCCAGAAACAACGAAATTTAATCAAGAAGTATTAGATGAACACGAACGAATGTACTGTATTTGGAATTCAAAGTCAAAACAGTCATCAATACAAAGGAATCGTTAGTTTATACAAACAACAAGCGTACCTAGAAGACACGAGCATGTAACTGCTTGAACAAAAATGTCTTTGTCCAAGAACTGATTTTCCACAATCTATGGATGGTCTGCTAAACAGGTCAATAAATCTGTTTTTCATATACGAGCTAGGCACATTAACCAAATGAGTCACAAGGAATCAGGTGAGTCTGTTTCCGCTTATCTGTTAATTCTAATACTAGTGAGTACATTCTAGATCACATAGAGTCTATACCCAATACACAGCCGGACAGACACATGATGTGGTTAAAAAGTACAAACGATTACAGATTTCTGGATGCCTATTAAAGCTGTGGCGGTTGTGGTATCTGTACGAACTATTGATTCCTTTGTAATTGATTAACCGCCGTTTACGAATTCCATATATAATGGGTTCACTTATGCTCATCTCGTTCTACTTATCTTTAATCACACTATTTCGAGAATATTTAGTTCGTACGTTAATTCAAATACTACTAATTACCACAAATACATTAATTGAGATCTTGTGCTGTCAATCACATAGAAAAACTACTAAATCATAAGATGTTTATCATATAATTTCTTCTCCGTTGGCTTATCTTCTGAAGTAATTGTCTTGATTGCTATTCTGAACCTCGCCAAGTAAATTTTGGCTTTGAATGGATGAAGAGAGTTGAAATCGATTGATTTAAATGAGTCTGGTTTCGGTGTATGGTTATATTTCGATCTCTATAAGAATTTCCTTTAACTAAGTAGTCGGAGAGACGTGGTTCACTATGCTCATCTCCCTTTCTAGAAGTGAACCTGATGTGATCTGAGGATGTGTCTATTAGTTGGGATAAATTTCTGGCCAGTCTTTTTAAAGATAATTAATGTATCATCTACATATCTGAGCTTTATCTAATGGCACTGGCAGAATTAAACGATTTTATATGGGATATAAACAGATTAACTACAATCAGAGACAGAAGATTCCATGGTATTTCCATTTGTTTCATCACATAAACTCCCTTTGGTGATGGAACGCTTTGAACCCAAGCATAACTTGACTACTTTCATGATTAAACTAATGCTTATTGAACATCTGCTAGATAAAGCGTTATCATGTTCTTTGTTTTGTCAGAACGTGAGATACCTCTATGGCGTAATCGATATGCCTCTTTGTTTAGAAATATCTTGTATATCGGTTGTAGAGCGATCTTTGGAGTACTGAGAGGTTTTCTACGTAAAATCAGGTTTAATTCCCCTTTTAACAGAATGATTTCGTATGTACTAAGAGTTCTGTGAGAAGGATTATGAACAATCCTTAGGTTATTAGAGGTAGTTTTTGTTGATGTTTTCTGTTTTTATGCTTTCTTTGAACTTTTCTAATTCCCTGATTTATCTACGCTTGGAATCGGTTACATTTAGGAGACAATATACTCTGTTTCCAACTTCATTTAAACCCTAAATACATTTCAAATTTGTCTCTTTGTAATTGAACTAAAGTGATACAGTGTAATATTTTGTGTTGTGCTAAGGAGAAGTCCACCTAGTTTTTAAAAATTTCCAGGTTGTGTATTAACAACTATAACACTATCCCTAACATTTCCTCATTGTCGTTAGATAAGGCTTATTAAAATTCCCCACTTAAAAATAACCATCATACGTCATAATGGAGTGAAATCCAAAACAAGAGGTCGACAGAATGTTGTTCCGATGAACCGAAAATTTAAACTTTTCATTTTATCCACTAAATGAAAAAAAATACTCGATTGGTGCCATGTGTTTTATAAGCAATTGGTGAGTGGTTCGGAATCTAGTTTATGTGTATTCTGAATGAATTTAAGATTGTACCTTAGTCCGTACTGCACATGATGTAGACTATTATTAAGCGACAATTCAATGAACGAATGGGTAGTAAAGGTAAGATAATTGCAATTTATCTAAATACTTTGCAAACTACTGTTTTGGCGTCAAGTTAATTTTAACAAAACAGCCAGAAATTAAAGTAGAAAATAAGGGTGTAAGCGAATTAATTTAACAATGATATTTAGCAAATGTTTCATTCATGATCTGTAAGCCGTTATCAGTTGATTATAGCACCACAATGTAGATTCAATAATAATTATTGATAGCATATATTCACTGTTATAATTAATGCATGAACATCTACTCATCAAATTCAATACCAAGACTTAATTATGAAATGACTGTCCTTCAGAGTTGTTATTTAGTGTATTATTGTGGTGAACAATACACGGGTGGGGACAATCAAATGTATTTAGACACAAACTACAGACTATCTCACTAAATTCTGATAATCATACAGTGAACAGTTTGTAGTGATCGGCCAGTTTCGATAAGAACACGATTGGAATAATAGAAACAATTATTATTATTGTAACCAATTGTACCAGAGATTGTTTTACTGTATTTGTTTAACTGTATCCGTTTCACTTCTTGTTCCATATACCGCCTGGTTTGGTTCGAGCTTGCTCACGCACTGCTTGTTCGCTTGTACTCTTTGGCACGTCTCGGTATTATTTCGATACCACGAGATCGCCAATAAATATACTTGATCTGGACTAGTAAAGCCTTCTGGTTTACGGGCTATCAAGGGAACCAAGTCATATTTGTACGCGTAATCGAATAGTAGTGGTGATCATAGTCCGTCCACGACTCGACATCCACTACAACTGGTGAGCCGTTGTTGGAACACGCAATACAGCTGGTAACCCAATCCATCGAGCACAAGTCAAACTTGGCCAATTCTCCAAACCAGATCAATCCGGTGAGTCTATTTATCTATCCACATCTGTTGCATATATTCGTATTGATTTTTCTCAATATATAATATTTTGGCAACTTAATATGGTAGATAACGATAAGAATAACATAAATATGATAGACTCCGAGATACAGGTTATCAGTTTTCGACCGGTTCCTTTCATCCCCCATGATCCAGAAGTCTGGTTCGCGGCACTGGAATCTCAATTTGAGATCCGCCGCATAACCAATCAAAGGCAGAAGTACGCCTACGCTTTGGAATCATTGCCCGGGGATCACCTAACCGCTGTCCGTGAGGTTGTCCTCAATCCCAACGTTCCAAACGTTTATGACCGTCTTAAGGATGCCATCCTTCGACATTTCCTCCCATCAAGAGAGGAACGATTGAGGACACTTTTAGCACGTCACCCTATGGGTGATGCTAAGCCGAGCCACCACCTCACGCGCCTGCAATCCCTTGCAGGAAACATGACAGTTGACTCTGAGATAGTCAAAGAGTTGTGGTTCGAAGCCTTACCAGTCAGTATCCAGCCAACCCTTACGGCCCTGCTCGAGGACACCACACTGCACAAGGTGGCCCTCATAGCAGACAAGATTCTAGCACGTGTTAGCGCCGAAGACAACCATTTAGTTGCTAGTTTTTCCCGTTCTAACGTTGATCTCGATGCTAGACGACCTCCGGCTCATGGGGATAGGGACAGATGTATCCATACTCGTCTCAGTTTCCGAGACCGCGCAAATGTGCCAGCCCCCTACGTCCCCCGACCCAGGTCACAATCTCGAAAAGCCGTAACGACTCGCCCCAAGCGGGCATCTTCCAAGCCACGCCAGAAGGCGGTTTCGGAAGCGAGTCCAGGTTGGTGCTGGTTTCACCGTGCTTTCGGAGCCGGTGCCCGTCATTGTCGAGCTCCCTGCTCATACAAGGCGGGAAACTTCTCAGCCGGCGAGTGAATGCGGCCGTACTCGCCGGCACTTCACCTCAGGTTGGCCGTTTATTTTACGTGCACGATTATCGCACCAACGCTAGGTACCTTGTGGATACGGGTGCCCAAGTTTCTGTCGTACCTATCGGTAACAGTAAGTCTCAAGCCACTATGCTTCGACTACGCGCTGCGAATGGCTCAGTCATTCCCACCTATGGTACACGACAACTTACGGTCAACCTGAGCAACCGACGACAGTATCTGTGGACGTTCATCATTGCCGATTTTCCCACAGCTATACTCGGTATCGATTTCCTACAGCACTATGAATTGCTAGTCGATTCACGTAGGCTGCAGCTAATTGATACTTCGTCGAACAGCAACTTTATGGGCTCTAAAGCCACACCAACGCGTACCGAATCACAAGTGTAATTCATTCGCGTGACGATTTATTCCACGCTTTATTTCAGAAATGCCCCCAATTAAACTAACCTCTCGAGGAGACTCCCATCGTGACCCATCGTGGTGGTACAACACATAGTCACTCGAGGGACCACAGTCACGACAAGAACTCGCCGACTGGGCACCGGACAAATTAGCTTTCGCTAA